>NC_056727.1:753321638-753548290 GCF_019279795.1 Protopterus annectens
AGGCAGATATGAGGAACTGGAGAAGGCAATGATAAAGGAGGTTACTACCTTCTATGATCTAAAGCTATTGGAAAGGTATATTAGTTCCAATACTACACCGAGGGGTCTGAGAGTAGAGTGTCTTCCTGCCTATGAATTTACAGAGGATGAGGCGGACTTATCCTCTGAATGGAAAGCTATATCTTTGAGGTGTACTTTGAGCTGGCTAGGTGTTTTGGTTAAGAGGAATGAAAGAACTTTGGACAGAGTTCGTGCTTCTATTCTACAATTACAAAAAGCGCTAATTGAGGAGAGTTCCGAAAGTGCGTTTGAGAGAAACATGATCGATATTAAAGGCAGGGTTGCCAAGGTGGAGTCGGAGGTTATTTCACGTAAAAGAAGGAAGTTTGTTCGTGACACCAAGGATCATGAGTCGGGGAAACTATTCTCGTGGCAATATAGCTTTAAGAGGAAGCGCAACGCAAGACGTGACAGCAGAGGGGGCCCCAGGTTAGGCGTGGCTGGAGATACATCAGCATCGTCGGTGGAAATGGATTCCACAAGTAGAAAAAGTGTGTCTTTTGAGGATTTAAATATGGAACAGGGATCTGTTCCAGGCTCGAATGGAGGGGTCAATAACTCTAACCAGAGCCCAGTTCAGAACAAGGGGCGAGGCCGCCACTTTCAGGGCAAGGGAAGAAGGAGATGAGAGGGCCTTTTCCAATGGCGAAGTTTTGAATAATTTTTCACTCGAACATGGACTTATACATCAGAAACAAGAACAAATATGTGTTTCCAGTTCCTATTCACATTGGGGTAAAGGTGAGAACTTTCGCATTGTGAATTTATCCAATTGTGTCATCACGGACAGTGTTAAAATGGTATTGCATAGGGGAACCAAATTTGTTCCTACGAGGTTTCTCTCTTTGGCTGACATTTTATTGGAAGCAAAGGATTTTTGCAGGAAATTGCATTTGAGAGTTTTTTTTGCTGATAGATCTGATAATAACAAAAATAATAATTTTGTGGATTCTATTTTGGAAAGTTCTTTGATGAATATGTCCTTGCATGAAAATGATGTGATAGATGTATATACAGCAGATGAAAATTCTTTGTGCTCCACTGGTTTTGAATTTAATACTGGTTATGGTAGGTTAATTGTTCCCAAAGTTCCTTACCAAAGTAATTTTGTTCCACCCAAAATTAATGTAGCAATCAGTGTTTTTGAAAAAATGTTGTTTAAACAATTGGAAAATGAATATGGGAAGTTTAGAAGGGGTGGAAAAGCATACAATTTGAATAAGGAAGAATGGATGGCTCTGAAAGAAATAAAAAGGTCCAATGAGCAATATGTTTATACTCAATCTGATAAAGGGGGCAACTGGGTAATTTTGCCCAGAGAAGAGTACAATTCCATAGCGTTGGGGTTATTAAATGAAGCTAAAGTGTATACAAGGTTAACTTCTAATCCTATTAAAGAATATAACTCCATGCTGTTGGAAGTGCTTGAGAGGGGTGAACAGTTGGGATTCTTTACATCAGCAGATGTGAGGAGGTTACATATTAAGAATCCAAAAAATGCAAGATTTTTTATCATTCCCAAGCTACATAAGGATGTTAGGAATCCCCTGGGTCGCCCCATTGTTTCAGGAAAGGGTGCTTATTTACAAAACATAGGAATTTTTTTAGATTCAGTGTTAAAGTGCCATCTGTATAGAATACAGGCTCATGTAAAAAACATTAAAGAAATATGCATGGAAATGAAAAACATTATTTGGGAATAGGACTTTTATTGGGCTAGTGTGGATGTGAAATCTTTGTATACCAGTATCAATAAGCATTGGGGACTTGAAGCTATTGGAAAAATGTTGGGAGAGGGACCTAGGACTAGTTATATCATAAATCTTTTGGAATTCTGTCTAGCACACAACTGTTTTGAATTTGAGGGTAGGTTTTTCTTACAAAATGAGGGCACTGCAATGGGGGCGCCATATGCGCCCTCATATGCTATTCTATTCATGGCCCATTTTGAGAATTTATTCATTTATTCAAAAAACTTTTTTAAGAATAAGGTGGTGAAATATAAGAGATTCATCGATGATCTCTTATTTTTATGTAGGGGTGACCCTAGTGAGTTTGAGAAATTTGTTTTGGAGATGAGGGACAACCCATGTGGTTTGGATTTTACACATGTAGTAGGTAGAAGGAATATCCAGTATTTGGACATTGAGTTGTATGTTGGGTCTGACAATAGGGTACAATATAAACCCTTTTACAAAGCTACAGCAGCAGATCATTTTTTGCACACATCTAGCATGCATAATGATTGTCTTATAGATTCCCTTCCATTGGCAGAATTCAAATGTATTGGGTCCAATACTTCTGAACTTGGAAGGATTGGGGTGGAGTTTGATAAAATTGAGACAAAGCTTATTGAAAGGAGTTATTCTAGGAGGACAATCAAGTCAGCTAGGGTACGTGTAGTGCAGGATTTGGGTTTAAGGAAGTTAGACAGGAAGAGATACTTTTACACCAAGAAATGTCCAAATGGCCAGATGGGAAATGTTGGGGATGAAGGACAAAGGGAGAAAATATTTTTTGTTACCAAATATTCTCAATTTTCCTGTATTTTAAGGGAGACAGTATCTAAATTATGGCCCATTGTTACTGGAGATGATAAGGTGGGTAAGTTATTTCCAACAACGGTCACTTTTTCCTATGGCAGATATCCAAATTTAAAGGAAATATTAAACATTAGAAGTAAGTTGATGAGTAACATTAAGAAAGGAACCTACCGCTGTGGTAACTGCAAGGTGTGTGCTAGGGTCAGAAGTCTTGATGGAACCAAAATCAACAATGTATGTTACAATGCTCTGGAATATTTTGATTGTAATTCATCGGGGGTGGTTTATATCATAGGTTGTGGTTGTGCAAAACAGAAATGGTATATTGGACAAACTAGTAGGAAAGTTAAACTTAGAATTCTGGAGCACTTGGGGGACATCAGACACAAAAGATTAGATAGTCCGGTGGCCAAGCACTTTTGGGAACAGCACAAAGGGGTTCCTGAAGGGTTTATTTTTTGTGTTTTGTGGAAACTAAATGTTTTTGGTGAGAATAATGCATGTTTTCACAATAAATTATTGGAAATGGAGTCTAGATTTATCTTAAATTATAATACTCTTTTTCCAAATGGGTTGAATTTGGAAGTGTAAAAAAATCACATAAGGTAATATTTGTGTTATGTTTAAACATATTAAATGCACAACGGTTTGGAGTGTATTAAATATAACTATCACATCATCATATATATTTTTTGTATTAAAAATGTAAAAGTGTTTGTCATGGAAGATAAATTATAAAAAATTATATTTAGTATATTTAATACACAGTACATATTTTATACATGAGGTGAAGTATGAAATTTTAAAGGTGAAGTTGGAAACTTTACATGAAAAAATATCGTTGGTAAAAGTAAGGTTTGGTTAAAAATTGACTAAAAATGTTTAATTGTTTTATTGAGTCAATTATTTATGCAAATGTTTTGAAGATGTGTTATAAAAGGGGTGTTGTTTGAATTATAATGTATTCCATGAGAAGGCGAAGGCCGAGGTACCAGAATTAAAGAAATTTTTTGCACAGTTGGACTGCTTGTGTTTAAGCACCATTGGTATTTTTGGATTTTCTGAATTTTTGGAGTGTGTTTTTGGAACTTTTTCTCCATTCCTCAGGCATCCTCTCACTTTTCAAGATTTCATTAAACAATCTAGTTAAAAACTCCACTGATATTTCACCTAAACACCTCCATGCTTCCACAGGTATGTCATCTGGACCAACAGCCTTTCCGTTCTTCATCCTCTACATAGTTATCCTTACTTCCTCCTTGCTAATCCACTGCACTTCATGAGTCACTATCCGCACATCATCCAACCTTCTCTCCCTCTCATTCTCTTCATTCATCAGCCCCTCAAAGTACTCTTTCCATCTGCTCAACACACTCTCCTCACTTGTGAGTATGTTTTCCTCATTATCCTTTATCACCCTTACCTGCTGCACATCTTTACTAGCTCGGTCCCTCTGTCTAGCCAGTCAGTACAGGTACTTTTCTCCCTCCTTAGTTTCCAACCTTTTGTACAACTCATCATATGCCTTATCCGTAGCCTTCTCCACCTCTCTCTTTGCCATGCACCTCATCTCCTTATACTCTTGTCTACTTTCTTCATCTCTCTGACAATCCCACTTCTTCTTCACCAGCGTCTTTCTCTGTATACTCTCCTGTACTTCTTCATTCCGCCACAGGTCTCCTTGTCCTCCTTCCTCTTTCCAGATGTCACACCAAGCACCTTTCTAGCCATCTCTCTTACTAGCTCTGCTGTAGTTACCCATCTATTCGGTAACTCTTCACTGCCACCCAGTGCCTGTCTTAACTCTTCCCTGAACATCACCTCACAATTATCATTTTTCAATTTCCACCATTTGATCCTTGGTGCTGCCCTCACACTCATCCTCCTCTTCTTGATCACCAATGCCATCCTACAAACCACCATCCTATGCTGCCTTACTACACTTTCCCCTGCCACCACTTTACAGTCTCCAATCTCCTTCAGACTGGCCCATCTACATAAGATATAATCCACCTGTGTGCATCTTCCTCCACTCTTGTATGTTACCCTATGCTCCTCCCTCTTGTTAAAATATGTATTCAACACAGCCATGTCCATCCTTTTCGCAAAATCCACTACCATCTGACCTTCTGCATTCCTTTGCTTAACACCATACCTACCCATCACTTCCTCATCCCCTCTGTTCCCTTCACCAACATGCCCGTTGAAATTTGCTCCAATCACCAGTCTCTTACCCTTGGGTACAGTCATCACCACTTCATCCAACTCACTCCAAAATTTTTCTTTCTCATCCATCGCACACCCAACTTGTGGAGCATATGTACTAACAACATTCATCATTACACCATCAATTTCCAGCTTCATAAACATCACTCTATCCGACACTCTTTTCACCTACAAAACATTCTTAGCATACTGTTCCTTCAGGATAATGCCTACGCCATTTCTCCTCCCATCCACACCATGATAAAACAATTTGAACCTGCCTCCAGTACACCTAGCCTTGCTCCCCTTCCATCTAGTCTCTTGCACACACAATATACCAACCTTCCTTCAGTCCATCATATCAGCTAGCCCTCTCCCTTTACCTGTCATACTGCCAACATTCAAAGTTCCAACCCTCACTATCACAGTCCTAGCCTTTACCTGCCTTCGGCCATGCCTTCCGCCTCTTCTCCTCCTTCAGCCAACAGTAGCCCAATTTCCGCCAGCACGCTGTTGGCCAACAGTACTGGTGGCGGTCATTGTTAACCCGAGACTCGACCGATCCGGTATGTATATGTGCACTATATAGAATATATGAGTATTATATTTTGTAATTTTATCCAGAGTAGTTAGGCATAGGTGTTGCTACGGCACTGATGATTTTTTTTTACCTGGATGGTTATGTGTTGGTGGCATTCGAAGTGGAATATGCTGGTGTTACATCTTGTAATTTTACACAGACTGTAATTGGACCTGATGATCAACTTTGGTACACAGGACTGTGGGCATTGTGACTTTCTGGGTAGAATATGCTGAGGTTATGTCTTGTAATTTTACCAAGAAAGAGTAACAGTATTCAACTTGACTCATTATCATCTCTGAATTCCTACAGACCATGGATGATCATGCATTTCTGGGCATAGGAAATCCAGATCTGAAAGTTCATCCAACTAACTCTTCTAGGAAAAACTGTAGCATGACTGGGGTTTGGAAACGTCCTCTCATAAGCAAGCAGCCTGCAGCTACCCCTTCCCCTCTTTCCTCCATTACCTCCTCTCACTTTCCTTGAGCTACTACCTAGCTTATCCTCTCTCTCCCATTAGACTACCTCTAAACTCCTTTGTATGCTTACTGCACCTCTGCTCTTGTCCACTAGATGTCACTCTATCCATGTCTTTCCTTAGTATACTAGTATTTATCTTTACCTTATTCTTCTAATCTCACCCTTCCTACCCCTATCCCTTTCCTCCTTCTTATTGCTCTCTCTTTTCCTCTCCTGCTAGGCTACCTTCTCTTGCCTGACTCCCCTAGCTTTTGCTGATACTTTTTCCTTTCTCCTCTGGTCTACTCTGCGTGCCCGCTCCGTTAAGCCCTCGGCTCACTCCGCTCCCCTCCCTACCCCCAATTCCCACCCACCCCCAGGGGTCCTAGCCTTATATTTCTCTAATCCCACCCATTTCCAAACTACCCTATCCTTCTGCTTCCCACCAACTTTAAACCCCTCCCCCCTCCACACCCCACATCCTCCACATACCTCCCTCCATTAGTTACTAACATCCCCATCCTAAGGCCTCCTTTCTCTTTCTCTATTATCACTCACTTCTATTAACATTCTACACTCTTTTCCTGTCCCTCTATCTTGCAAATACCTTAACATCCTTATCACTAGACTTACCTCTTTATTATTCTTCCCTGTTAACTTTAACACTGACTACCACCTTGCTAACCCTGGTCTTATATCTCTACGTTAATCTCTTCTACCTTACTCACCCTCAATAATGGCCCTCAACTTATCCACACAGCTTATACTCTCATTAATACTCACGACTACTCTCATCTCTACCTACCTCCTTTCCTTCATAGAATACCCACTCTACATTCAACCCTCCAATAAACAAAAAATTACTTCTACCTTCCACACTCCTCTCAGTTCATTCTTAAATGTCAATACCACCTTTAGCTACAACCTAGCCAAATTCCATAGGCACTCTCACCTCACCTACACCCTTTCCTCAGATAGGAAAATAAAACCTCTACCCCTTCTCAAGAGCAACCTTACACCTGCTCCTGATGACTCTACCTTAAAAGACGGTGATATTCACCCTAACCCTGGCCCCATAAATCCTTCTCCACAAACATCCAGACCAACCTCAAATAACACCCTACTGTTAGGGCATCTTAACATACGCAGTGTAAACAACAAAGTACCCTACCTACATGCTCTCCTAGATACTCACAGTTTTGACATTCTCTGTCTTTCCGAAACCTGGCTTAAGCCAGCTACCAAAGACACTGAAATTTTACCCCAAGGATATAATATACTAAGGCTTGACCGTACTAAACGCAAGGGTGGTGGAGTTGCAATTCTGTTTAAAAATCACCTGAACATCTCTACCCTGTCTGCCTGTCCAACCCAGGACAGTAAAGTGGAAGCCGTCATTAGTAAACTCCAACTAAATGCAAAAAAAGCCCTTTATATCATCTGTATGTATATACCTCCTGGTAATAATATACCTATCTTAGAAAACTTTCTTAGCTGGGTCTCCATCAACTACCCCCAGGAAACTATAATTCTCGGTGACTTTAATATAGACTGGAATACCATCAACACTGAAAATCCCACCTCTCACATCAACCTAAATGGTTTCACCCAAACCATTACCTCTTCTACAAGGTTTAACAAACCAAGTAAAAAGCAAACCATTTTAGACTGGATACTAATAAACAAACTTAACATCACATACAATGTAGGTACTTTGCCTGATGACCTCAGTGATCATTGCTTAACCTTTATCACAAGAGAGAAGAATGACTTTCCTCACCTCCCTAATATTAGAAATATACGATCTACCAAACACTTTAAAACGGACCTATTTCAAAACGAACTCAGAGCTTGTAACTGGAACCCCTTAAAAATACTTCCACTTAACGAAGCAGTATTATTCTTCAATTCTACTTTTCTTTCCATTCTGAATAAACATGCTCCCGAACGTACCATTAGAATGAGGTCAAATACAGCCCCATGGCTCTCAAATGAAACTAAAAAACTTATCCTCTCTAGAAACAAAGTCTGGGCCAAATGGAGGCACCTTAGAATAAACTCTGATTTCCTTCACTTTCGTCAACTAAGAAACCTGACCAAAAAAGCTATATTAAATGACAAAAGAAAGTTTTACTGTGAACTACAAGAAACCCATTTTAATAAACCAAAACAATTTTGGTCTTCCGTCAATAAACTCCTTTCCCCAGGTTCAGTCAAAACTCCCTCCCCACTCAATACTGACCCAGACACCCCTGACCAAACTGCCAATGCTTTCAACTCCTTCTTTACTGAAACCATTCAATCTCTTGCAAGTCAACTGAACACTAATAACTTCTACCCTCCAAATATTTTAGCAAACTCTTCCTACAACTTCTCTCTACAACCGGTCTCTACCTCTTTCATCCATCGACTTATCCTCAAACTGAAACCTTGTACACCCTCTGCTGACAAGCTTCCCTCCCTCTTTCTGCAAAAGGCTGCCAAAGAAATTGCCTACCCAATTTCTATACTTATAAATAGAACCACCCAAGAAAGAACTATCCCTGACATCTGGAAAGTCTCTCATATTATCCCACTACACAAAGGCGGTAACTCTATCGAGTATTCTAACTTTAGGCCAATTGCACTTCTCTCACCTTTAGCAAAGATTATGGAGAAGTGTATTCATCAACAACTTGTTCAATATCTGTCCCTACACAATATCTTAGCTAACTGTCAACATGGTTTTAGACCCCACCATAGCACTACTACTGCCCTCCTTTCCTTTGTAGATACTATCAATAGCAATCGCAATAATAACCTTCTCTCTTCTGCACTATTCATTGACCTTTCAAAAGCTTTTGACATGGTTAACCACTCTTCTTTAATTAATATCCTGGAATCCCTCTCATTTGACAAACTTTCCATAAAATGGTTTAGTTCATATCTCTGCAACAGACAACAAGCCGTTCTCTGGGATAACCACATCTCCTCCTTATTGCCCATTTCTATTGGAGTCCCTCAGGGCTCTATTCTTGGCCCACTTCTCTTCTCCCTCTTTATTAATGATCTCCACTCTGTTATCCCACAAGCCACCTGCATTCAATACGCTGACGACTCCACAATTATTTGTTCAGCAACCTCATCTTCTGACCTAATCACACTAACCCAAACTATCTTCAACACAGTAGAAACATGGTTTACTAGACGATACCTCCTCCTTAATGCTAAAAAAACTAAACTTCTCCTCTTCACCCGCACCACTGTACCTCCCCACTACATTTTACCATCCTGTCTAACAATAATACTGTCATCTCTCCAGACTCTACAACTAAACTGCTTGGAATAACCATTGATAACAATCTCTCTTTTGATCAACACATTAACAACACTATCAAATCTGTAAACAGAAAAATGGGATCCTTATACCGGATCAAACCATTTCTCACCCCATCAGCAAGAGCCACTATCACCCACTCTCATCTTATATCCACTCTCTTTTATGCCTCTCCTATCTTTACTAACCTCAAGAAATCTAACTTAAACAAACTAGCAACTTGCTACAATAACATTGCCCGCGCCACTGGCAACCCCTTCAGAACCCATCACTGCCTTAATTTGAAACTTCTAGGCTGGCTAGAACTACAAAACTATCTTACACTCACACAACTCTCTATTGCACACAAAATTTTGTACCAACCTAATAACACTCCAATTCTTTCACAGCTTTTACCACGTTATAATAATCTTACCTCCCTTCGCTCCTCTTCTAAACTCTTGACCAAACCCATAAAAGCTCACAACTTAGCTGGTGACTCACTATTCACTAATACCACAGGCCAAGTATGGAATTCTCTACCTAGGGATATAACACTAATCACATCCCTACCCCTCTTCAAACAACAAATCAAACTGTACTTCCAAAATCACTGGCTTTGCTCATGTAATACTCCTGACTAACTTCTCTACCCCCCTCTCCTGACCTTTAACCTCACCTGGTGCTTTATATCTAGCATATACCTTTCCTCTCACTTTAATTCACTCTTTGTTCTGACCTTTTTTCTTACCTTTCCCATATCCTCTTGTTAGTCTCTTTTTTCTCTCATCTCTTGACTACTATCTCATTCCTATCCTCTCACATTACTTAATTCCTCCTCCTTCTCTTTCCACTCTTTTCTTATTGTAGTAGGAGCCTTATGGCATAGCCTGTATGGAATTTATTAAGTAGCCCTTGAAACTGTCCTATCTCTAGTCAGGACTTTTAATGATAATGTACCTTCTTTTTGTGAATTTGATTCGCCTAGTTTATTATTAGCAATTTGTACTCATTCTTGTTTTTTACTATTGTTGTCTTACTTGTATTCTTTGTGTTTATTAAAAGTATGTCTCACTGTTATGTTCTATGTGGAGCTTTTCTCCCCGGGCCTCTACTGAAAATGGAGATATATCCAGCTAGACTAGCCCGGTTAACAAATGTAAAATAAATAAATAAATAAAAAATAAGGTACCATCTGATAATATGACTATGAAGATCTCTCTGGTAGTTATTATTATGCTGTGAACAGATTATATTTAGTCTTCGAAGTGGGTGGTACAATGGTGCAGTGAACAGCATTGTTACTTTGTAGCAAGAGGCTGTGCCATTTGGTTCCTGGCTGGGGTACATTTTGTGAGGAATCTGCATATCTTCCTTATGCTCATGTGAGGTTTCACCATGTGCTCTGGTTTCTTCATACTTTCCAACAATATGCTGTAGGCAGGGTGACTTCTAAATTGTCCAAAAGTCTGTGTGCCTGGCAATTTAATTGCATTTCCCCAATTACCAACTAAACTCCATGGACAGCAGTGGCTGTTAAAGGAATCAGTGTACCAGTAAAGTGCAACTCATAAGCATAGATTGAGTTTATGAAATAATCCACACAAAGCTGGCATTAGCTAGCCAATAATGAAAAAAGTTAGAGTATACCACATCTTTCTGCAGCTAATATGCTATTAGCTACGCACAAACCTCGGAAAATGTCTCCTTACTCGATGATGGCAGTTTCTTGGTAGGAGACTCCATGTCATTCTCCAATATGGAAAGAGAAAAAGACAAGCAGAGACCCTTATGGAAGTCTGTAAGGTAAATGTATCAGAGATGGCACTGCTGGTCCCCATATGATGCACACTTTAAAAAATAGCTGCTGAACCAGTTTATATTATGAGGATGGGTTCCACTGCTGAGACGTCTTTGTATATGAATAGTGTGATTCACACTATGGAAAATCCTTGAAAAATCAAAGACTAGACTTTTAATACTTTATTCATATTTAATGCAGTAGATCTGTAATTTGTTACTCTCAGAAAAATAGTGTCCGCTCCATGGTTAAGTCTGAACCCACACTGAGCTCCATTGTACTGATTGTGATTATATTTATGATATAATGCATCAAAGAAAAGAAGACTGAACCTATTTTTCATACTCCTCCATTTACCTCTCTCCATGCCTTCTAGAGTCAGGGTCACAAGGGAGCTGAAGGCTTTCCCCGCACTTAGTGGGTACAAGGCATACAAGCTCATCCTTAAAGGAACACCAGCCCATCACTGAGTGCAAGCACACAAACTCACTTTCACATGTACAGCTAGAGATGACTCACCTACTGCACACGTTTAGAGCATGGGGGAAACCAGAGCACCCAGTGAATCTCCACACAGGTATACAGCTGACATGCAGAGTCCACACAAAAGGCATCCCAGATGAGAAATTAACTGGAGAATTAAGCACTACTAAGTGTAAATATCCAAGAATTCTATAAAGCAAGGACGATGAAAAGTAGATGAAAACCTAAAATGCACATTTCAGTGGATTGCAAAGGCAGTTTTGCCCTTCACTTAGATTTTTACATATTATTCCTTTTGTTTCTTCAAAATCCTGCATTAGGCACCTTCAAATCATTTATCTTTTAGAATGCATAAGCAGGATTTTTTTGATTCTTTATTTGAGTAAAGAAAAAAATAGAATGCTTCCAATGATCTACGAAGGAGCAAAATGTAGGGAAGACTACCATAATGTAATCCAAGACTATGGCAGTACCTGCAGTAGTGTTGGTAACCTAACTTTATGCCTTCCAGTACCAGCAGCAGTATTACTAACCTGAATTCAGACCTTCAAGTACCTCCAGTAATGTTACTAATGTGTATTCAGGAATAAGGGTGGAACATTATGGATCAGCACTGTGAAGAGTGAAGGCAATATCCATAAGTCAGTTATACACTCTATGTCATTTATTCGGCTAGAAAGCCATAAAGCAAAGAGTACTCACAGGTGCGGCATGAAGCAAAGAGTACTCACAGGTGCGGCATGAAGCAAAGAGTACTCACAGGTGCGCCATGAAGCAAAAAGTACTCACAGGTGTACCATGAAGCAAAGAGTATGCACAGGTGTACCATGAAGCACAGAGTACTCACAGGTGCGCCATGAAGCAAAAAGTACTCACAGGTGTACCATGAAGCAAAGAGTATGCACAGGTACACCATGTGGCAAAGAGTACTCACTATATCTCTCAACTGTCCCAAATTTTGCAGAAAGTTCTGCTATGGGGCTGAAAATAAGAGGGTGTCACAGATTCTCAAATGGACCCTTTAAATTCTGATTTATCTTTTATTTATATCATTACACAGTGCCAGCATGCCCTGGGGTGTGCCACAAATGTACAAGGATGCATGGGATTACATCAGAGCCATGACAGTGTTGAGAGCTAGCAACTAGCCATCAGGAAAGTAAATTATAAGCAAATGTTATCAAGTAAGTTACACGAGCAATAAACTTTGCATAATTGCAAGTATGCAGATAGAGCCAACACACATTGGTGGGAGGACTTCTGAAGTTTTACTGCACTTGGACCCTCTAATCTATTTGGACAGTCAGGAAAGAAAAAAGTGCAATTAGCATGACAGATTCCTATGCTAATGCAAGCTAACCAGCCATGATTGACCCAGAAAAAAACAGAAAGCAAAATACTGGTCCACTCCATACCACCAGCAGGCTGAGAAGACTGTAAAATTAGTAAGCAAAACTGAAAAATAACCCAGGCCAGGCAGCAGAAGAAAACATTATGCATAGTATGGGATTGGATATACAGGGGTCTTTGGGCTAGCAGCAGAGTTTCAGTGAGCATGTTGTGAGCACATATTTTAAGCTGCTGAGGGGTGATATTAAAAAAAAAACGTTTTGCTGTTATTATCTAATGCAGGCTGTAGTAAGTCAAGCATGTAGCTTAAACTATAAATTTGAATTCACGGGGGTACTGAATTTTTATCTCCCATAACATTCTAATCACTTAAAAATATTCTTTAATGCCTTTAAGATTTTAGAATAATGTTAGCATATTATTTTATGCTATGATCTCTGTAAACATGCAACATCTTACCACTTGCCAGTGCAGCATTACAGGCTGTCTGTTCAGCTGCAGGTTATATGCTTTATTTTTTTGCAATGGCTGTTTCAGAACATGGTTAATTAACACTTTCCAAAATCTGTTTCTTCTCATTATTAAACTTTTTTTGTCAGCAGATTTCACTTCTGTTGTATCCTAATTAACATTTTACTTACAGTTTATATCCATTATACACTAGTGATGAGGATGATATTGGTGATAATAGCTGAGGGGAAAACAGAAAAAAAAAAATCAAAGCCAGGATTTTGTGACACTAATGTTGGCAGCCTTAATGTTGCAAATATTCAGAAATCAGTGTGAAATACATTTGTGCTGACTGTCGAGTGGACCAATAGCGTATTGTTTTGATAAGTGAATTTAAGGGACAATGTTGCTCCCAACAGTTTCTTAGGACTTGCTAACATGTAAATAGAGACAGTGGGGACTGTTGGCTGAAAGCATTTTTTTTTCTCTTATTCCTTTGATTCTCATGCCATCTGACATGAGTGACTGACTTTCGTATCATTCTGTCAGTTCTCAAGCTCAATGCGGATTTAATAGTATTCATGGAATTGACCTAGGGAAACTACAACATGGTGTGTTTTTAGTGCTTAACTCTGTACCTTTCATGAAGGAAATATAGGAAAAGTATACTAAACAGCCAGACACATATGTACAGACACTGACACACAAATGTACAGACACAAACTGACAGACTCACGCACACTAAAACCACATACACACACACACACACACACACACACACACACACACACACACACACACACACACACACACACGAGATAGTGTAAGTAGAGCTTATTTAATTTGCATTTATTTTAATTTGATGTAAGTTTAGCTTATATGATTTTAAGTTTTATTAAAGAAATCCTATTTTAATTTTATACAAGTCTGATAGACAATGTAATTTTATTTTTTGTAATAAAACACATTTTAGTTCTGTCTAATGTCAAATGTTAATATAAATAAATCATTTTTGAAACTTGTGTTTCTAAGTGGTGGTATCCCACAACCCTATTGGGGTGGGTGGGGTTAGGCTGTTAGTTATGCAAAATTTATGCTAATTAGTGCACTGATTTTTTTGCCAGATGTACCTACTTTTCTTGGGCCTTTGTCCAGATTTTTGATGTCTGAAAGTCAAGAGGTATGGTACTCACAGATGTTTCATGAAGCAAAAAGTTCTCACAGGTGCACCAAGAAGCAAAGGGTACTCACAGGTGCATGGTCTGCAGTAGAACAACTTGTAATAGCTTGTATTTGTGCCACACTGACACCCCTACATGACCCAGGACCAAGACCACAAAAGCAACAAATATCTCATGTTTATACACTCAACTGCAGCATTCATATTGAAGGGAACTACTCACCTAGAAACCTGTCCATTCTTGTGGATACTGCTGTCCTGAAGCTAAATAGGTTGGTAAATAAGAGACTTCTTCTTTCGGCTTTTCCCAGTTAGGGGTCCCCACAGTGGATCACCTGTCTGCTTATGATTGCCAGTGGAGTTTTATGGTGTCGAGTTGACTGCCCGGTGCCCAACCTTCCAGAGAAGGCACACACACACACACACACACACACACACACACACACACACACACGCACTCACACCTAGGGCCAATTTAGAGTGTCCAATCCACCTACAGCATGTCTTTGGGGTGTGGAAGGAAACCAGAGCACCCGGAGGAAATCCACATGACACAGGGAGGACATGCAGACTCCGCAGAGAAGACACCCCAGCAGAGGATCGAACCAGAGAACCTCTTGCTGTGAGGCGGCAATGCTAACCACTGCACCACAGTGGCCACCTGTTGGTAAATAAGAGACTGATGAATGTAAAAGAAAAAGTAGCTTTTAAAGGAATTACCTGTTGTTAGACATCTGCCTATCCCACCAATGACATGAATTTGTTTACAATACTTGGTGAGCTGAGTGGTTGCTCCGTCTCTTATGGTGGATGTATGAAGTTCCATTGTATCCATTATAATAATCATGGCAGTGCAGAAGAATTCCCTCATGTAGTCAAAAATGGGTCAGATAACCTGAAAGACAAAAATTAGGTTTTCTTCTCAGTCCCTCATTTTGAGAAATATTCTGTGCTCCAACCACTGTATTTCACCTCATTTCTTGTTCCAGAATAATTATTCTTTCACACTTTACAACCTCACCTGCCATTGACATCAAGTTCTTTTTAGCCAGCTCTTCAGAATGTTCAACCTTGGTTCCTCCAGATTTGGTGATACTCTGGTGTAATCCTTCACTGAGCGGGCCCCCTCTGGGGGGTTTCAGGCATGTGTGGCTAATCACACAACAGGAGTAAGATGAAGCCAGGCAAGGATCTGTAACAATGTGGCTCACTCTCCTGCCAGCATACCAGATAATCCATTTGTGGTGGATGCGGAGATGGGTGTTGCAGGGTACATGTCCCTATGTCTACAGTTCTGCATCATGCTATGCCTGCACCACCTCATAGCTAGCTAATTATATCTTGTCACCATTTCCTAGTTTCCTTGGGAAGCCATGACACCAGACATGACCAGTATGTCCTTGCAGCATCCATTGTGATACAAATAAGCATGCAAGAGACTTACCACTCCCCTAGCATCCCTCACTGCCTCCTTCAGTACCACAACTGTTAATTGAACCCAAGCTACCTTGGGATGTAGTTAGGCCATTACCCTTTTTTGTCACAGTGCCTATTTCTATACTCTAAAAATCATTCCAGAGGAACCAAAATATCACAAATGATAAGTGCTTTTTTACTTCTTTCTCTGTATTTTTCTGAATGGAGAAAGTGAAAAAATATCCAAAATTTCAAGGTGGTTAAGATCCAAAGATTATCATGTGTTCTTTCAAATTACAGTTTGATTCAATGGAAAGCATCCACCTAGCTGAGTAAACAGTGTACTTTTTTTACAAAGAGTGGCATTATTCCTCCTACAGACACCAAATCATGAGGGATAACTCTAAGGGAAATCTGCATTCTCTTTTAACAGGTCGATCTTAATTTCTCTAATAATCTAGGTGAATGTAATGACCTGCTTACTTATGTTAGGCCTTAATAATCCTTTCTAGAAAAATAATAAATGCTGCAAAAAATGCAGCTAAACTAGCCATCACTAACTCCTGACAGGAGGATTTGCAGTCTGGAAGGAATGCTCTATCAATAATAATGAAGTAGTCTCACAGGACAATATTATTGCTTCTAATAAAACTGCCATACAAAATTCTATAGCGTGAGTCCTTAGAACATGTTATTCTGATTACATTTACCAGCAACTGCCATTGCTTTAAGAACAGGACTGATCATATATTCAGAAAGCAGTTTTAACAGTAAAACAGCTACACTAATTATTTAACAGCATGTCTTTTTGTTGGCTTGGTAAAATGAAGTATCACTAACTGCCAGCTTGGGGTTTGTAAGTTTTAAGATGAATCAGACCCTGGCCTCAGAGACTCTGAATCATGAGCTATCACCACTAACGATATTTTTAGCTGTGTTCTACCAGTTTTCATTTAATTTCAAACAAGTATATATATATATATATATATATATATATATATATGTGTGTGTGTGTGTGCACATATATATATATATATATATATATATATATATATATATATATATGCACACACACACACACACACATACATATGTATTGATTTACTTACCTTCATCAAACAGCACTAATATCAATGCACATAATGTTGACACCAAATGATCAACATTATGCACATTGACACGTTATTGTGCATGTGCCAAGAATACGTTTCGGTACATGCAAAATCTTTACAACAAAATGCAAAAAAATTAATAAATAAATAAATAAATAAATATTTTTTTGTAAGATGCCAAGCACACATGCACACATACATGACCTGCTAATTATATACTTTAACATTGAGATCACACAGTTCATGGGGAAACAGCAAATTCCCCAACCCTGACCATATGTTTAGCTGACCAAATTGTGTTGACTAAACAGATGTCAACTAAAGCATTGTTCGACAAATTCCATCTCTCTCTCTCTCGATATATATATATATATATATATATATATATATATATATATATATATATATTAAAAAAACAAAGACCATGACAAAATATATAACGGAATCATAAAACTTTTAGTTATGTACTTACCATAACTTTAGATGTTTGGGATCCATCTCGCCTACATTCTGTACTGATGGGTTCGGAGCCGATCCTCGGCTCCGACTCGGCACGCTATACTATAGAGCAAAGTCTCTTATTGGCTGAGCTATTCGATATCCCAGGATGCACCACCACCAATTCCCCAGATCTTGTTTGTCCGCACACATGCACACACACATGTACTGCTGAAATAACATTGCCAGATGTTTCAAGATGAAACGGTCGAACTCGAACCATCCGGTCTCTTCTGATCTCCAAGGCAGGGGGAAGGAGGGTGGGTTATTAAGAATGTAGTAGATGGATCCCAAACATCTAAAGTTATGGTAAGTACATAACTAAAAGATGTTATGTGATCCTATCTCGCCTACATTCTGTACTGATGGGACAGCATCCCTAGCACCTGATTCCTGGGTGGCTCACTGGAAAACACTCCTGAGAACTGTGGAACCGAAGGAAGCTCGCTCCCGAGATGCCACATCCAATTTGTAATGAGAAATAAAGGTGTGAGGAGAGGACCAGGTCGCCGCAGCACAAATGTCACTAATGGCAAGCTTGGAATGAAAGGCTGTTGAAGTAGCCATAGCCCTTGTAGAATGAGCTTTCACAGTGGTTGTAAGCTCTCTATTAGAAAGAAAATAAATATGACTGATACAGTCTCTGATCCACTTGGCAATAGTGACCTTCGTGATGGCTTTGCCCAATTTATTGTCTGAAAAGGACACAAACAACTGATCTGCTTTCCGTGTTTGGTGCGTCCTATCTAAGTAGAAATGCAATTGTCTGTGAACATCCAGTGAGTGGAAGACATATTCTGCTCTGTCTGAGTAGTTGGGGAAGAAAACTGGAAGTTCCAAAGACTGTTGAAGACAAAAACTAGAACAAACTTTGGGAACAAAAGATGGATTAGGCCTAAGGGATACTCTATCCTTGTGAAAAACCAGGTACGGCGGTTTAACACATAGGGCTTGAAGTTCCGAAACTCTTCTGGCTGATGTAATTGCCACCAAAAAGGCAGTCTTCCAGGAAAGAAATTTCAAGTCAGAAGTTGCTGCCGGTTCAAAGGGGGAAGAGGTCAAAGCACCTAATACGAAATTAAGATCCCATGGTGGAGCAGGATGAGAAACTGGAGGACGTAGAAGCCCAGCACCTTTCATGAAGGCTTTACACAACTTATTGCTCATCAAAGGTGGATCTATGCTTTCATGAAAATTAGAAATAGCTGCTAATTAAACCTTAATGGTGGAGACCGAAGAACCTTGATTGAATAAGGAAGCTAAAAATTTCAAAACTTCAGCCACTGGGGCAGTAATGGGATCTAATCCCCGGAGTTGGGTCCAAATGGCGAATCTCTTCCATTTACTATTATACATCTTCTTAGTCGAATTCTTGTGGGCCGAGGACAAGATATGTATAACTTCTGAGTCCAAAACCTGGTTCCTGACTATAGTCAGAAGTGGAGGAGCCAAGCTGTTAACCTCAGTGAGTGAAGGGACTGGTGAAGCTGTCCCGACTGGTGGATCAAGAGATCTGGAACCTGGTCCAGGAACCATGGACCGTCCAGTGCGTATTTCCGAAGAAATGTCAGCCAGACTTGACGAGGCCAGTATGGGGCAACTAAAATCATCTTGCACTGCAAGTGAATCGCTTTCTGGATCACCCTGGGAAGAAGGGGAACCGGTGGAAAGGCGAACAGTAAGCCGGTGGGCCAAGTTTGGACTAGGGCGGCCTTGGGAAACCCCCCCGGAACCGGAGTGAGAGAGAAGAACTGTAGACATTTCGTGTTGAGGGGAGTTGCAAAGAGGTCGCAACAAGGAGTTCCCCATCTTCTGAAGATCTGAGATGCTACTCTGTCGTTCAGAGACCACTTGTGCGGGGAGAGAATGGTTCTGCTCAGTCTGTCGGCTATCACATTGGATCTCCCAGGAATGTGTGTTGCTACCAAGAAACAGTTGGTTGCAACAGCCCAATTCCATACTTTCATGGCCTCTCTGCAAAGAGGGTAGGACCTGGTCCCTCTCTGCTTGTTCAGGTACCAGACTACTGACATGTTGTCGGACTGAACGGCAATCATACCCTGGGGGAGGTAGCTGTGTAGTTCTTGAAGCGATAGAAGCACCGCCCTCATTTCCAGTATGTTGATGTGTAGGGAACTCTCGTCGGGGTGCCACTTGCCTTGGACTGACCTGCCCAGGTAATGTCCCCCCCCACCCCGTCTGGGAGGCGTCCGTAGTCAAAGTGGCCACTGGAGGAGGAGGAACGAAGGGTCGCCCCTGACCCAGGTTGGAGGAGATAAGCCACCAACGGAAGTCCTGTTTGCACGTCTCCGTGATTATAATGTGGTGACTGAGAGGAAGTTTCTGATACGACCACTGGACCAACAGGAGCCACTGGAGAATCCTCATGTGTAATCTTGCTAAGGGGACCAGGAGAACGGTAGCCAACATGGAACCCAACAGTTGTAGGACCATCCTTGCTGGGGCTCGGCGTTTGAGGAGCAACTTTCGGACTTGAGATTGTAATGTTTCTATTCTCTCTGTAGGAAGATAGACCCGCATTTGCCTTGAGTCTATCTCTACCCCGATAAACCGTATGTGCTGAGATGGCAGCAATACAGACTTTGCCCAATTGAAGGTGATTCCTAGGGAGGTGCCTAGAGATATAGTGGCTGCTAGGTTCTGTAATAGTAGATGCCTGGAGGTGGCAGTTAGGAGCCAGTCGTCTAGATACGGAAATACCTGGAATCCTAGACTCCTCAGGTGAGCAGTCACCACCGCCAAACATTTGGTGAACACCCTGGGGGCTGTGGTGAGACCAAAGGGCAGTGCGCAGAACTGGAAATGACTGTCTCCCAGGCTGAAGCGCAGATGTCTCCTGGACACCTGATCTACCAGAATGTGATAATAGGCGTCCTTGAGATCTATGGAGCACATCCAAACACCTTTCTCCAGTAGCGGGAGAATGGATTGTAAGGTGACCATCCGGAACTTGGACTTTTTGACTGATCGATTCAGGTTGCTGAGATCCAAAATGGGCCTCAAATCCCCGGTCTTTTTTGGCACCAAAAAGAATTTTGAGTAAGTCCCTAATCCGGTCTGGTCTACGGGGACTGGTTGGATGACTCCTTTTTGAAGCAGCTTTGAAATTTCGATGGCTGCAATATCCCGTTGACTGGGTGGCGGGTCCGGGATTTTCCTGGATGGCGGGGGGGGTGCGAAAAGGGGATGACGTAACCTCCGGCGATGATTCGGAGCACCCATCGGTCCCGAGTGATACTCTCCCAGGCATTTAGGTGCCTCGAAAAATGACCCCCGACTGGCTCCGGAGCTGCGCAGTCGGGCAATCCTTCAGGGATGCTTAAAGGTTGAAGAGCCACGAAAGGACTCATGGTCTCCAGTGTTGCGGGGGCCTCTGCCGCCTCTGGGACGGCGTCTTCCTGAAAAATTTCCCCCTCCTCTGCCTTTAGAAGGGGGATCATCCTGCTGTGAGGGGTAATTCTTCTGAGATTTACGGAACCACATTTTCCCTCCTCTTTTAGCCTTGGGATAAGGCCGAAAGGGAGAGGAAAACCGTGCCCCTACGGCAATCAAAGTCTTACCCTCTTGTTCACAGCGGGTCAAGGTGTCCTTTACCTTGGGTCTAAACAAAGAGGACCCATCAAAGGGAGCGTCGGCAAAGGAAGACTTGAAGGCCTCCGCAAAATGACACAGGCGGAGCCAGGCTTGTCTCCGTAGAACAACACCCGTACCCGCCGCTCTACTCGCCCCCTCGGCTGCATACGAAATGAGCCTCATGGACGAGTTCGATATCGACGATAGAGTAGCCAACTGAGAGCTAACCGTCTCGGCCATCTGCTCAGGTAGGTTACCAGAGAGGGTATCTGAGAGTTCCTTGATCAGGTCCCTCTGAAGTCTAGTGAAGTGCGTCAGGTAATTCAGAGACCTTAAGGTAAAGGCTGCTGAAGTAAGGGTACGCTTCCCATACCGGTCCATGCTCCTAGACTCCTTATTAGGAGGATGGACGGACGTCGAAGCCTCTGCCACATCTTGTTGGGTAGCAGATGCCACCACCATAGCATCTACAGCCACACCCTTGGTGAGAAATTCCTTTTCCGGGGGCACTGACTAAAATTTGTTAGGGCGAGCAGGCACCGGTTCCACAGAATCTGGATGTTCCCATGCCCTTCGAGAGATCAAATCCAGGAGCTCATCGAAGGGCGGAGACACCCAGGAGGCGGAGGGCTGAGCCCCGAAGGCCTTGAGGAACACCGACTCGTCAGAGGAAGGGGGTTTGGTCTGCCAGCCGCCTCATTGTTTGAGGACTTCCAGGATGTCCGCAAAAGAGACATCATCCGAGGACGACTTGGGGGACCCTTCCGCATCATCAAGATTGGTGTCCGAGGTGAGAGACTCGTCAGGGGAGTCGACGTGCTTCCTCTTGCACTGTTTTTTTCTTGGGGGTTCCTCCGAAGACTCTTCAGAGGGACCTCCAGGAAGAGGGGGACCCCCAATGGGGGTGACCTCAGGCCCCAGGGCTCAGCTGTCTTGAGACAGGGGGACTACAAAGGAACCAGTCTCCTTGCCTAGGGAAGGTGCTGGGGAGATGGTGGAGGTAGCCAAAGAAGATTTGGCCAAAGCACTCCTCATGGCTCTAAAGGCCGGACCCCCAGAATCCTGGGAAGGTCCGACCCCCAAAGCCATAACAGCAGACGGCACTCCCGCAGCCGACGCACTGAGAGAGAGGCTCAGAACCGAAAACATCGGTCCCGAAGCGTCACCCCCGGGGCCGACCGAAGAGGTCCGTGTACCGAACTCCGACCCGAAGGCCGGGGTAGGAGTAAGGGTCGGAGCCGACCCGGAAACCTCCATCGGCTCCACCAGCACTGGCTCCAACGGTGCCGAGGCTGTTGGAGGAGGAACCAAGGCTAAAGGGTGGACCATCGGCTCTGATGCCGACTGGGCTGGAGCCGAAACTAACTTTTGGAAGACTGGAGACTGAAACAGCCTTTGGAGCACCCTGTCAATGTCCGAATCCGACATCTTGGAAGACCGGGAGGAGATCGAACGGGTCCGAGTAAACTTCTCCACCGGCTCCGAAGGACTGGGGGACCGGCTCCGAATTGTCTCGATCAAAATCAGTGCCGAAGGAGACTCCATTGTAATTTCCCTCGTGCCGAAGAGGTCTTCGGTGCCGAAGGGGAAGAGTCTGAGCGGGTAACTCTCATCGGCTCCAAAATCAGTGGAGCCGATGAAGGTGACCCACCTCTCGAAGCTCCAGCCATTGGCTCCGAAGCCAGAGGAGTCGAGGATGGAAGCATCGAGGCAGACCATTCCGCCCTCGGCTCCGAAGTCAGTGGAGCCGATGGAGAAGCCTGCCGAGATTTCTTTGTGGTCGGTTCCAACGGACTGGTCGGAGCCAACGATTTCTTTTTCTTTGAGGGAGAAGAAGAGGAAGATAAGGCCTCTTCAAAAGTAGGTTTGATAAGCCCTTTTAGAATCAATTTGTTTTTCCTCTCTTGGAGGACTCGAGAGGAAAAAGCGTGACGCACGCTACAAGACTCCTGAAAGTGTTTGGGGCCTAAACAGTACACGCATAGGGAGTGATCGTCCGTTATGGACATCTTGTAATTGCATCGGGTACATTTTTTAAACCCTGAGGGTCTGTGCTCTTTAGACATAATTGCCAACAGTTAGTAGTCACAGGAATAAAATGTATATAGCAATGTATCTAACCCAGTACAATGGGTTTCAAAAATTTCTCTTCACAGTTAAACAAGAGAAAGCCAACAAATAAATCACACAACAGGAGGGCCAAGAACCCTCTAACTAAAAACGGATACTTGACTACCTCACAAAACTCACACAAGAAGGCTCACTCACGCGCGAGGGGAAGGCCCCTCTAACTTAAACGGAAACCTTACCCTGAAAGACAAATTTACCACAAAAAAATAATCAGTAAAAGTCAATCATACACAACGATAGCTGTTAAAACAGCTTTTGGGTTAAATTTAAGAAAATTCCTGACAGAAAATTCTTAGAAAGAAAGCACTTAGCTCAGCCAAGTTCGAGACCACGTCTTTGCTTGTAAAGCGGCAAACGAGATCTGGGGAATTGGTGTTGGTGCATCCTGGGATATCGAATAGCTCAGCCAATAAGAGACTTCGCTCTATAGTATAGCGTGACGAGTCGAAGCCGAGGATCAGCTCCGAACCCATCAGTACAGAATGTAGGCGAGATAGGATCACATAACATCTCTGGTTACTAGGCTTTGCTTTCAAGTGCAAATGTTTATGCTGACCTGACTAAAGGTCATGCACTCAGAAATGATGTGCGGGGTACAGGTACTTTTAGTTTGAAATAGCAAATAAAGTCTGTTCTTCATTCTTTCATACATGCAACATCAGCAAAGAAAAAAATTAAATTGTCACCTGTAAAGACAAGACATTTAGTGTCATGTTCCCTAGCTACAAAGAAAGTAAAGCAAAGCTGTAGATGCAAAAATGTGTTCTTTCATTTTACACAAGAACAATCTAAAAATAAAGTAAACATTTTTGTATAGCTTATTCTGCTGCTGGTTTGAAGGAATGGGAAATATGCAAATACACTGAAGTGTCATTAAAAATAATTAATTTTTATGTACAGTTTTCTTTATTTGTGACATAGTGTAAGTAGTTCCTACAGAAAATGATTGCTGTGAAATAGTGTCTGAAAATCATCAGAAATGCAAATCAGTGTTTGAAATTTTCCATTCCCTTGGCATGTATGATGTGCATATTAAGGATAAGAGATAGTTAAATATTTAAAGGACTTAGCTGCTTAGCCAAGTACACCAAACACTTCATCCTTATTTGCACATGTATGTAGATCAGAGAATTTGTGAAATAATCTAAATGTATTAAAAATACCAAGATGCACTGATGTTTGTAGGTTGTTTCAAGTCACAATAATGAAGAAATAATAAGCATAGTATTTTTGTTATATTTGAATATGTGCTCTGAAATTACTCAAAGCAATCGGCAGGAGTCCCATAACAATATATATATATTGGCCTAAATATCATTTTCATTATTTCTGCTCAATTTCATGTGTAGTGACTTAGAATACAGAGCAGTAGGGACAAAGGGTTGATGCTAGAGCTAATGTTCTGCACCAGGCTTTAGCTTGAGGAATAGAACAGCAAAAAAATTAGTAATGCAGAAACTGCATAGCTCTGTGCACTGACGAACACAGTGTTAGCTATGTGCGTAAGCGAACTGTTGTTATTCAGAGGCTGACTCCACTTAACTAAGGTTGACGTAATCTTCCTCCCCTTTGCTTTCACATGGGACAAGATCAAATAAGTATCATGTTGCCTTATTCTTACATCTTAAATCTAGCACAGCAGATCCCTCTTTCTGCTGCAAAAAATGATTCTTTATGTTTTATATAAATGTACAGTGGCTGATTTCATTCTACCGACAGGCTGTCAACTCTTCATTACTCAATATACAAGTTTGCTGACAAAATGAAAGAAAAAATATTTTTTCTCCAATCCTTTATTTCACTTTATTAGAAGCATGTCCACATTCTTCATTGCTTCCTATTTTCCTTTAATTTTGCACTGTTTAAACTTTTTATTTTTTCTCCAAGTTGTATCCAATTTTTATATTTCCTTTAAAATCTCTCTTCTTTATCCACTTAATTGCATTATTATTTTTTTCTAACCACTAGCTCTCCTACCTCCCACACACATCCTGGGTGACTGCTGACACTTTATTGTTTCTTGCTATCAATATCATTCAATATTGCCTTAAAAGGGCACCCCAGTCTCCAAGTTATTTTACTCACATCACTCTCGGTTAAGGTCATCCACACACTGTTGTAACTTTTTCAGAGATGAATGGCCTAATTTGTATTTAAAATTTCTTGCTAAAGTTTTACTAACACTAAAGGAAAGGAAAGTGGTAGGAAATACGTTGGCGGTTCTTGCTGTAGTGTTTATCTGTGCAATATTTCCAGCTAAATATTTCCAAAGTATTGTATACCAGTTACATTAGCTGGTTACATAGTAATGGCACTAATTTCCCGTACAGACTGTGACTTAATTGTAGATAGCCAAAGCCCTGACTTCTTGACTAAGATAGGAGAAGAAAGTAAAAGAAAAACAATACATAATTTGAATTAAAAAGAGAGAGAGAGAGAGTACGGGAGCTACTTATAGCTGCAAGAAGATATCTAAAAAAGGGGGACCATTTTCTTAAGTGAAACAGAGAAAAATTCTGTGTTGATGAGAAGATAATTTAAGTGCAGCTAATGAATCAATTAGTGAACCTTCCCTCACTGGAATATGTGGGTATTTCTTGTCATGTAACATACATCTGTTTGACTTTAGGAAATTGGTGCCTTAGTCTATGAATCATTTGAAATAAAACTGGTGCATTAGTCTATGCATCATTTGAAATAAAGTGTAAGCCTGTACAATATTGCAGTCTACAAAAAAAAAAAAAAAAAAAAAAAAAAAACAAGCTGATGTAGCTGGCTACATGCAAGCAGTCACAATCTCATTTTTCAACCATCCTGAAATGTTATATGGCATAAGAAATAATGTAAAATAAGTCATTTTGTCTTTAGTTGGAGAAATGTTTTACTTACTGAGAACTGGATACTATGAATCCAGAATCTGTTTGTCCTGACTATGAGCAAAACATACCTGAAATGGTGCAGTGTAATTTCTACATATTGCTGGTGAAGAAACTCTTACATTTTTATGATACATTTGAATTTTGCTGGACAAAGAAAGAATTTTGCAGGGATAAGGCAAAAGAGAAATAATATGACATTCATTCAAAATTTGTTCTTGAAGGCATAAAATCCTTCAGAGTCTAGTCATACTAGTAGCATAGCTAGGGTGGTGCAAAAGGGGCAATCACCTCAGGTTCTATCTTGTTGAGGGCACAATTTGCCATTGCAAAATTTAAAAAAAATTAATTAAATGTCTCTTTATCCCCTTTAAGGGAATGGTAACACATACGTCCTAAATGGATGTCCAAGACACTCCTGCGAGGCTCAAGCCCCTGCTTATGTCATCTTACTTTGGGCACCATCCCCAAAAGACCTGTAATTGGCTGAGCAGGTAGAGGGGCAGTACTACATTGCAATAAAGGCAGTCTCTTTTGTTAAATGTTTGGCACCCACAGTGAGTTGAGGATATCCTGTTTTAGGTATCGAAATTGCTTGCAGTGGGTGCATGTGTGTTTGGGAAGAGAGACTGAATGGCAGAAAAAAATTACTCTCTGAAGTAAGTAGGGTTACTTACTAGTATGCTCGTTGTGCATACATGGACGAACTACTGAAGGTTTCTTGGGGGAAATGTTTAATTTTGGAGTCAGAGATGTGCTTGTGCGGAAATGGAGAAACTACTGAAGTCATTGGGTGAAATGTGTCATTTTTAAGTCATTGAAGTATTTGTGCATACATGGATAGACTACTGAAGGGATCGTTACTTGGGGGAGGAAATGTGTTTCATTTTGATGTTATTTTGGTGTGTCTGCATATATATGTAGACAGACTATTGAAGAGGTCTTCCATTGAGGAAAATATGTTTCATTTTGATTTCATTTGAGTGCTTCTGCATACGTACTTGGACAGACTATTAATAGGGTCATTACTTGGGTGAAATATGTTTCATTTTGATATCATTTGAGTGCTTTTACATGCATAGACAGACTATTGGAGAGGTCATTTGGATAAATGTTTCATTTTAGTGCTTGTGCATAGTTGGACAGACTACTGAAAGGGTCACTTGGGGCATGTTTCATTTTGGTGCTTCTGCATACTTTGACAGATTACTGAATAGTTCACTTGGAGAAATATTTTATTTTGGTGCTTATGTGTGCATACATGGACAGACTACTGAAGGGGTTGCTTGGAGAAATGTTTCATTTTGAGGGCTGTGCATACATACATGCATAAATGGACAGCCTACTGAATGGGTCATTTGGGGAAAATGTTTCATTTTGAAGTCAGTGAAGTGCTTGTGCAAACATGCACAGACTACTGAAGGTGTTATTGGGGGAAATGTTTCATTCTGGCACTTGTGCATAGTTGGACAGCTCCTTGTAAAATGCACTCGACAGTCAACTGTATCTCTCAACTTGGAAGCACAAGAAATCTGGAAAAAGCCAAAATTTGGGGGGGGGGCAAAAGCCCAGAAACTAGGGACACATTTTAAACATTGCTTGTATAATCTTGGAAAGTTGCTAGAATAAAATGCTGTTACCACCATGCATTTCACTGCCAAGTCTTGAACCCAGGATTCTGTACACTATAGTCAGAACAAAATACCACTATCCCAAATCAGCTGTTTCTTGAAAGACAGGTAGACTGAAACTTAAATGGCTATCATTTAGTAAATTGAGTTCTCACCACAGCTCTCAACTTCTAAGTACAAAACAGCTAGACAAAGCCAATAATGGGGGAATACATCCCCCAAAATTTTTAATTGAATTCAGTTCTCACCATAGCTCTCAACCTGTTAGCACAAAAAACCTGGACAAAGCCAATAACGGGGGAATACAGCCCCAAAAACAGGGACATATTTCAAATATTGATCTTATAAACAGAAAATTGCTAGAATAAAAGATTTTGTGTTGCCATGTACTTTCTGAAGAATATGAAGTCTGAAATTCAAATGCCTGTCATTGTTTGCTCTCTGTATAGCCTCACTACTCACTAAATGGCTCTCATACTCTCCCCCCAGGTATAACCACAATCCAGTCTAATGGTCTTTTTACTTGAGAGTAACTTCTATACATATTGTTAACCTCACAATTTATAAAAATGGCTTTTGCCATAAACATAAAGCTCTGTAACAAATTGCATTATATGTCAATCAAATCTGTTCATTTTCTTGTCCTCAAATGTAACACTGTATGACACTTTTATTCCACTGTGCACTATTTTCATATCAGGTGTATATTACTGAAGGGGTTGCTTGTGGAAATGTTTCATTTCGGTGCTTGTGCATATATACTTGGACAGACTATTGAAGGGGTGACTTGGGGAAATGCTTTATTTTGATGCCATTTGAGTGTTTATGCATACATGGATAGACAGACAGACTACTGAAGTGGTTGCTTGGGGAAATGTTTCATCTTGGTGCTTGTGCATACTTGGACATAGTACTGAAGGGGTGACTTCGGGAAATGTTTCAATTTGTAGTCAGTCAAGTGCTTATGCAGACAAGGACAAACTACTGAAGGGACCTTTGGGGGAAATGCTTCATTTTTGTGTCATTGAAGTGCCTGTGCTTACATGGACAAACTACTGAAAGGATCCAGGACATTTAGAAAAAGAAAGCAAACAATGTAGCCTAAATTACTTGATAGGCAGCAGTGCAGCAAAGCCAATTTTAATGTATATTATCTTTGATTTTAAAACAAGGCTATAGTACGTCATTCCACTGTGACTCACAGAAGATTAAACCTTTTGATAATCAGACTAAGTAGGGGTGAGCCATTCACAACCTCCAAATTTATATTACTAGTCTCTTCTTGGTCACTGAAAAAAGTAACATATGTCTCTGTCTCTCGTGAAAGTAGTGCAACTACTCTACTACTACTACTACTACTACTACTACTACTACTACTACTCTCAACTTCTTAGCACAAGAAATATGGATAAAGCCTAAAACAATGGGGGTCAAAGTTGACAAAATAGGGACAGGTTTTAAACATTGCTCTTATAAAGTTTAAATTTAGTTGCTAGAATAACAGTATTTGTATTAGTGTGCATTTTCTGAAAGAAATGAAGTCTGAAACACAAATGTATGTCATTATTTAACAAGTTCAGTCCTCACCAATTTGCCACAAAACCACAAATTTTATGACATGAAAATCTGGACAATGTGCAAAAATGTGGACAGTTGAGAGGTATTCACAGGGACCAGGACTAAATATCCATCACATGTTGCTTAATAATCTGAAAGTCATTTGTTGTCTAAGTGAACTAAGGAGAAAAATCAATCAAAAATGTTTCTGTCCAATCAAAAGTAAGGCCTCGCTGTACTCTGTATTCTTAATAGGCTTCTTGAGAACTCCATTAGCACACCTTGAAATTCTTGATTACTGTATATTTGCAGAATAACATACTGTGCTGCCCAAAGTATTATACTGTATGTCTGAGACAGAGATTGGTGCAGGGTTTTGGAAAACTGTCTTCTTCCTTTGGTGTTTAAGCAGCTAAAAAGTATCATAAATAAGATAGGTATATAAAAAGCAGTGTACAAATAGTCATTGAATTTGATATTTAGAATTATTGGGTTTTTCTAAAATGTATGTTTATAATAAAAATGAAGCTAACTTTACCTCAGATGTAGAAATGTTTCATTTTGGTGCCTAGCTTGCAAATTGTATATATATATATATATATATATATATATATATATATATATATATATATACCTATCATGGCTTGTGTTGTGCAGTAACAAAATAATTGTGTGTGTGTGTGTGTGTGTGTGTGTGTGTGTGTGTGTGTGTGTGTGTATGTGTGTGTGTAAGTTCATAGGTTAGAACTAGACTATCTGTTTTTGTAGCCCATTTTAAGCCTATCCGTATTTCCCATCCCAAAGGTTAGAATCAAATCCTGTACCTTTTGTGTATGAGATAAACCCAGTATGACTCATACTATCAGAAGCAATTTATTCCAAGGGACCTTTTTTCCAATATTTGTTTTCTTATGTTGGTTACTTGCTTACAACTTGCTTTTGTCTTTATTGGTTATGTTTGGGGTTCATTTTATAACTGAAACAAGGCACTCACAGGTACAGCCTGTATTGTCTAGTAGAGCCACCCCTGCTGCTGAGTAGTAAACACACTCAGTGTAAGTGCCTGGTATCTTAATCTTGTATTACTGGGGCCTGCTCTTAGCTGACAGTAGCCATACATTGCTGTGTAGATGAGCCAGTGTTCACTGAACTAGTACTAGCTATTAAATCATTGTGTTACAAGGAGCTGTCAATATGATGTAAACTTCATGTACAAATGGTGTTGCAATGTACAACCAAACTTTTTTGTGCAGTATACATACATATATAAAATCTATTGAAGGGTCAGGATGTATATTTTAACTTATTCTCCCTTGGGTCATGAGTTTTCTGTCTGTGCCACAGCAACAGTTAGCTCATGTTTTTCTGTGTTGCAGTTCTTATATGCGAAGCTATTAATACTATAATTTGTTATACTGCTGTTGGCATTTGGACTGTACTTACAAACAGATGTCGATTGTGCTGAATTCTGCTTTATTTTTATTATATGTGTAGTTTGTTTAAATTGCTAAAGCTGTATTGTGTTTGGTTATGCATCACGATAGTTAAATGATTAAATTTGAGAATGTGTTAAACTTTCAATAAAACTTCATGTTTGGGCAGGCTTTTGAACCTCTTGGATTCTTATGTTTTTGTGAAAGGTTGTTGTCAAGTCATTTTCCCACCCCTGTTTAAAAAATTGCTTTTTTTGGGGGGGTGGCAAATGAGGGTCTTGCCCTGGGTTCCAAATGGCCTAGTTACCCCTCAGATTGATGCTATAGCTGGGATTTATAGTCAATTTGCCTAGTACACAAAATTGTACAAGTCAATCTGCATACTTCACAAGGCTGGCTGGATTCATCACTGTCCAGCAGAGTAGCCCTGCTCTATTGAGCAGCAATATATTTGGCACCACATGTAACTATGGATGTGGTGGCATGCAGCTTATGTAACTGATGTCCATTAGATGATCAGCTTTAATAATTGGCTTAAATTCTGGTGTCATTCAAAGGGGATCCAATGTCTGTCTGCCTGGGATGACATGCTGGACAAGCCACGCTGCTTCGCAAGGGACGGCTTGCACCTGTCACCCCTAGGCTTCCGGATATTGGCAAAGGCTCTTGCCACCCCCATAGTGCCTTTTTTAGGCAAGGCTCAAATTCTAAACCTACCACCCTAGAACACAAAAAGTAAAAACTAAGGGTAATGCTGCTCAATGCCAGAAGTCTCAATCTCAAGATGCACGCACTCGAGGCCCTTCTCAGTATGGAGAACATCGATGTCTGTGCTGTGACAGAAACCTGGTTCAAGGCTCCTGAGAGCACCCCAGCACTAGCAGGTTTCACCTCATATCATGCATTCCAGCCCCAAAATCCGGACAACACCAAGAAAGGAGAGGGGTTTCCATATTCATAAAGGACACCCACACCTCAAGGTTGGTAGCAACGCACGATGCATCGGAGACCATCCAGGTGCAATTAACCATAGGCAAGACTGCTCTGCAATTTGTAGCATGTTACAGGCCACCCTCTCAAACTCAGGAACCTCACATGGCCTTCCTGAAAACATTGGAGGGGATAAATGTATCTCCAAACACCATCATACTAGGTGACTTCAACTACCCTAATATAGACTGGGAACACTACTCAAGCCCAAACACTCTAGCCCAAAGGTTCCTGGAGTTCATAAACTCAAATGCCATGGAACAACTAGTCACCATCCCCACAAGAGGAGAAAACATACTTGATCTCATCATCACGAACATGGGATCACAATGTTCAACACTGGAAGTATACCCCTCACTGGTGAGATCAGATCATAAACTAATCTCGCTGGAGGTCCTCATCCCGCCCCCACCTGAAATAAAAAGACCACAGTGAAAAACTTCTCAAAAGCCGACTTCACACTTCTAAAACTAGTGTGGTCTCCTTTAAGGCCCCTGAGCCAGTGGTAAACATTACTCAAACCGCTGAATCACTTACAAATGCCTTCTACCAGCACCTACAGGACTGCATGGATCAGGCAATCCCAAACAAAACTAAGACTCTTTGTACCAAAGGCAAGCGTCCAGTCTGGTGGACCCCAGCCATAAACAAGCTTTACAACAAAAGGAGGAAGCTACTACAAGATAGAGCAAAATCCTTGAAAGGTAAGACACCTTTGATCATTATAAGTAAATACTAAGAGCTCTCATAAAATCATCCAAGGCAAATTTTGAGAGAAAAATTGCCAAGGACTCAAAAGACAATCATAAGGCCTTCTTTAGCTATGTTAGAAACCTAGGAGGAAACTCCCAGATATGCTCAGAATTAGTTCAAAATGATGTGAAGATTACTGAACCTACACACATTGCCAACATACTGGCTGACAGGTTCAGTGCAAACTTCTCCCCCCCCTCCCCCCCAAAAGGAGAGATATCTATACCAGAGGATTGTAGCCCCCCAAACATCTCCAATGCCCAGGTGAGAACTGCTCTCTCCAAAGCAAAAAACACAGCATCCATGGGACCGGATGGTGTCCCCGGCTGTGTGCTCCACGAACTCAATGAGGAATTAAACCCACAGTTAGGACAGCTGTTTAATCTTAGCCTCACCTCAGGATACGCACCCAAGGAGTGGCGACGGCGACTGTGGTCCCACTTCACAAGGGCGGTGCCTCCACCGACCCTGGAAATTACCGTCCCATTAGCTTGACAAGCCTTATCTGCAAAGCCATGGAGAGGATCATAATGGAACTCATAAATAAAGACACAGGGAACTTGCAGACTTTGGATCCAACCCAGTTTGGCTTTGTCAAAGGCAGATCATGCCTTTTAAACTTGGTTGACTTTTTGAGACAGTCACCAAGGCCATTGATGAGGGAAAGGCAGTCCATACAGCCTACCTTGACCTGGCAAAGGCCTTCAACACAATACCCCACTCAGGTATCATCAAAAAACTCATCAGCTTGAATGTAAACCCATACATCACAAGATGGGTTGCAAACTGGCTAAGTGACAGAACCCACAGGGTCAGAGTTGCTGGAGCCATGTCAGACTCAAAGCCTGTCACAAGTGGTGTCCCACAGGGCTCAGTCCTGGGTCCACTCTTGTTCGGCATCTACTTTTCTGAAGTACAAGCAAACACATGAGGGTTATGGCTGACAAAGTTTGCAGATGACTGCAAACTGGGCGCCATAGTCGAAAACATATCTGACACAGATATCCTTCAGAAGGGCCTCACAGAAACGGATAACTGGTGCCAGAGCCATGGCCTAAAGTTAAATGCCAAGAAATGCATAGTCATACCCTTCGGGAAAAATAAGGTTACCCCTAGCTACCATATAGGTGGCAATCCACTGAGCACAGAAGAAGTCATCAGGGATCTGGGGACCCAGGTTGACAGTAGCCTTTCGTTTGACACTCATGTTGCTAAAGTGGTTAGGAAAACCTTCTACATTGCCCACTTGATCATGAAGGGATTCACATCTAGATCAAGGGAGGTCATCGTCCCCCTGTACTCATCACTCATTAGACCTATGATTGAGTACAATGCCCCATTCGGAATGTATCTGACCCGACACCTGCAACAGCTGGAAAGGCCCCAAAAGTTCCTCACCAAAAGGATAAAGGGTCTCAAAAATATGTCTTATGCTGCCCGACTGAAAGAACTCCAGCTCTATTCAGTCTCATACTGCTTGCTCAGAGGTGACCTGTGCCTGACATATAAGGCCATGTCAAACCCTGATTTGATGAATATGCTTCACCTCAAAAAATCTAGATCCCTCAGAACCACAAGGGCGGGAGACTTAAACCTTGACACGGTTATTAATAGAACGTGCTGGAGGGACAGATTCATCACCCAGAGACTCCCTATGCTGTGGAACAAAATCCCGGTACATATGAGGCAGAGCACCTCGCTGGCCTTGTTCAAGAGGAATCTTGACCAATGGATGGGGGATCGCAGATATACCCCAGGGATTACTTCAGTGTCACTGCTTGACAGAGGCACAACAAAATAATAGGCATAGTTTTATTCAAACTAAAGGGGTGGCGAAAGCCAAATAACTATGGGCTAGGCTTATAAATGCCCTTGGGCAGATAGCCTAGTATGAACCTATGAACCTATGAACCTATGAACCTATTAGCATCCTGATGCACTGCACTGAAGGATAACTTGCCTAGTACAAATATGTATTGATGCATATGCTGGGCAATTTCCATGCACATCACCTTAGTTATAGACACCTATGCATATCAGAGATAATACGTGCAGCGTAAGGTGGGGTGGCTTTATCCTGCATAGACTACTGATCCTGTTATGTAGTACACAAATTTGAAATTATGTTACAGAACAAGTAACTATATTCCAAGTGTGTGTGAGGGGGTACATATGTGTGTATGTATCACGTTTCTAAATCAATCACATTACATCAGCTGTCAGTATTATCAACACAGATCTGCAAATGATATACTTTCTGAATCCCAGCCCTTATCTATCTCTGCTTATACAATCTATGTCTCTTAGGTTCATAGGTTCATAGGTAGGTACTAGTCTATCTGCCTGAAGGCATTTATAAGCCTAGCCAGAATGTGTTGGCTTTCGCCGCCCCCTTAGATTAGTTCCCTGTGCTTCTGTCCAGCAGAGCCACTGAAGTGATCCCCGGGGTAAACTTTCTGTTTCCCATCCACTCGTCAAGGTTTCTTTTGAAGAGTGTTAGTGAGGAGCTCTGCCTAATGTAGATTGGAATCTTGTTCCAAAGCATGGGAAGTCTCTGGGACAGGAATCTATCCCTCCAGCACTTCCTATTTATTGTTGTGGTGAGGTTTAGATCCCTAGACCGTGTTGCTCTTATTGTTAAAATAAATTTTAAGGATCACCATAGACCTCTGTTACATCTGTTCACATTTTACCCATTATGTTTTATTATTGCCTTATATGCCATTAGGGACCCAGTGGTCCTGGATCTCTTGTATCTCCAAAAGTCAAACAGTCCTACAAATACCAGAATCAAGGATTTAAAAAAAAATTTATTAGCAAATATATAAAACATTGTGGAGAGACGGGTTCATTAAACAGTGCCTTCCCCAAGTCTGACATAGACTTAAACTCTAAAGCAAGCAGTGTGATACATTGTCTTGCTTCAGATGGGAACGAGATGATTGGATAAGTATTCACAAATTCACCCGTGGTTTGAGCGGCCTAGCTCCCTTAAAAAAGGAGGTACAGTATAAGGGTAGGTACCGGTAAGTACTTCCTATAATGCCTTATCCTTCCTATAATTCTTATGATAAAATTGGATATTTATTAGACATGGAAACAACATGCAGTACACTAATTAGTAATACGGGAAATAAATAGCTGAACTCTTACATTTTGTCAGCAAGTGATTCCATATGTATCTGCAAATTAATGTACAGTCTTATTTCAAAACAAGTAAATAGACTTGAGCATTTTGGTTCTGTTCACAAGAATCTGGAAAAGGTGTCATGTCCTAAAACTGTGATGCAATGTCTTTTGGCTTTTCCAGGTTATGGGTCACCACAGTGGTTCACTGGTTCGCAGATTGATTGGCAGTGGTGTTTTTACAGTGTTGAGTTGCAAGCCCAGCACCCAACTTTCACAGAAGGCACACACACACACACACACACACACACACACACACACACACACACACACACACACACACACACACACACACACACACACACAGACCTACCTGCATGTCTTTTAAAACTCACTTGACCACAGGGAGGACATGCAGACTCTACAAAGAAGGCAGTCCAGCCGAGAATCAAACCGGAGAACTTCTTGCTGTGAAGTGATAACTCTAAACACTGCACCACCACAGTCATGTCCTTTACCTGTGCTGAATGAATTTCTTTAAATCATTGAGTCTGGCAGAGTACTGCTAAATACCACTTGATGGACTCTGCATATGGTGACACAGTGGTACAGTGAGTAGCATTGCTGCCTCACAGAAAGAGGTCCTCTAGATCAATTCTTCAATGGTTGTCTACTGTGTAGAGTTTGCATGCCCTACTTGCACTTGCATGGGTGCCCCCCGGAACTTCCAAATGACATTCACTAGGTGAAACTGGTGATCCCAAAGTACCCAAGTAGTGTGTGAATGAGTGAGAGTGAGCATTATGCTCTAGATATTTTAATGCCTTGTGCCCACTGAGTGCCAGTATAAGATATGGCATCCCTCTGACCATGTAAATGATAAAGTAAGTTATAGGAAGATGGCTGGCTGGCTGGATGGGCTGTTGATTTGTTTTAAGAAGTTTATGTCACAGTATCTCTTATACAAACAGTAACCCAGTCTGAATCATTGAAGGGAGTTAGTCTACTGTGGCTGAAGATTGCAAAGGGTTGTGATATATACAATTCATATTTAAACTAGGATTCAATATCAGATGTAGTCCTCTTTCTGCATCACACAATGTTTTAGAGTAACATTTTTTCCATGCACACAGCTGAACTGTTAGCATCACTGCAGTTATGATTATGCTGTACGTTTCTGGCCACAGAGAGCTCTCTGCAAGTATAATTCAGCAGCTTCAGTGCATAATACAGCATAAGCTACGGCCATTCATTCTTGGGATTCTTTTTCAATGTCAGATAAACAGCCCATCAGAATATATAGCTGGAGGTGATATAATAGGAGATGTACCCTGTCACTGAAAATAGCCTCTTAGTGCTAAAGAAAATAAATCTGTCAGTTAAAAAATGCAAACATTATCACATTTTCTCACAGAAATATGAAACTTATGGAGAGAAATGCCTTAATGTCACAATGCTTCATTTGGTGAAATCACATTAAGTTTAATACGCATATTTCTATGCCCTACCTACACTAGAAACTTATAAGAGAAAAAACTTAATGGCAATCTACAGTGAAAATAAGTGAAGTATAGATCTAAAATGACTATGTTCTTATTGTTATGTTGTTTGCAATGCAGGCAGTTGACAGGTGATACAGTGTTGGTACTTACAGCAAGAAATTACCCAAACTGTTATTGCCCGAAGTGGTAACATATGTTTGTGTCACAGAATCTCAGCCAAATTATATATTTCTTCTTTTAGACTCTGAATGTGTTTGTTTGTTTTTCTTTGGCAGTTTTGACCAATGAACATTACTTTTCTCCTTTAAACGTGTTTATTGCAAGGGACACGCCCCCACACCCCACAATGTGGGGAAACTCCCCATACTCTAGAATAGACTGCCCATACATATCAGGCAGAGCACCTCATTGGCCCTCTTCAAAAGGAACCTTGATGATTGGATGGGAGATAGGAAATTTACCCCGGGGATCATGTCAGTCGTCCTGCTAGACAGGGGCCTGGAGAAGTAAATATTGTGGGAAGAAATATCCAGGAAATTGCTATGGCTAGGCTTGCATAGGCCCTAGGGCCGATAGCCTAGTACCAACCTATGAACCTATAAACACCCTCTTCAACTTTCATATACACCAGCTTAAAATTACCATATCTCAGAAAAGGAAATACTCAATGAAATAGCAATTTTGGACTTAGTATATGTAAGTCCTCACTTTCAGTCATTCAACCTCCAAATCCCAGAACCTGGCATTGTGAGTCTCTGCATTTCAAATGTTTTTTACATAACGAGGCACCTTGTAGCACTGTTTTATTATTGTTGTTTCATCAGTTTGCTTTTGTCAGTCATCTGCATTGTTTCTTTGCTACTTTTCTTCACAAAAGGCTTGCATTCAGATCCAGAACACATATGGTCCTTGTGTTAATGGTCTAAGGATATGAAATCCTGTTACTGCTTTTGCTGCTTTTATCAACCCTATTACTTAGGGACTAAATGTATCCTGTTTATACCCTCTGTTTTTGCTGTTGGTGCAGAATTTTGCAAGTAGGTTAGTATCTGGACAGTGTGTTCCTGTAGTTCAGTGGATTGATGACACCAGTGCAGACTTTGTGTAGCTGTCCTGAAAATATGTAGATGGATTCAGAATATTCATTTGATTGTCTTTGGGTCTTTGTGTCCAGATTGCATCCTGATTGTGCCTTCTGCTATGTGGCCAGATATATGTGCAGATAGTCATTTTGTGACTGTGTGGGTCCTTGAATTCAGTAGATTGGGAAAACTAAAATACTCTATGTAGTCGATTAGTTTGGACTGTATGTGTTTTTTATTTCAGTGGAGTCAGCATTTCAGTGTTGAGCTACTACCCTTTGTTATTTTATGATCCTGTTTTTTCAACAGTTATTTCTGGAATAATTCCTGAAGTTTCTCTGATATTGATACTGGAGTTCGGTTTGAGGACATTTAGAATATCCAGATGGTGCTATGCTCCATAAATTTTTGTTTGCTGCATGTGGTATTTTCAAGAAATTACTATTTGAATTCTAAAGTCTATAACAGATCATTTGTCTTTTATGGTTTTGTTTAAAAGTTTCTTCTTTGCTCTAGTTAAAGGTGGTAATTTTATTACTTCAGTTACTATATTTTTATTTATTATAAATTATGTAGCCCCATACTAAGAAGGCATTATCTTGGAATGATGTTTACAAATTATATATTTATTTGTTTATTTATTTATTTGACATTTGTTAACTGGGATAGTCCATCTGAGCAAAAGCCCCTTTTCAGTGAACACCTGGGGAGAAAAGCTCCACTGTACAATTAAACAAGAAAAATTTACAAAAATTTAAGTTGTATATAATATACAATAAAACAGTTAAGCAAATGTAGATAAAGCTCCACAGTACAATATAGTAAGAGGCATTATAACATTAAAGAAAAAACATAGCAAAGAAATATACAATAAAACATTATAAATTATTTTACTCCTTTTTAGGTTTCATTATTTCAGTACTTCTACACTTCACTTGAACTGATGCACAGCGCTTAGAAAACAAGCACTTTCTAATAAAGCAGAAATTGACGCTGTTTCAGCAGATGTAAAGATTTTACTACAACACACAAGAAGCAGTAAAGAGCTTTGCACATTTAGTCCAAAGAAAAACAAATGCTTTAATGAGCAAAGGTCACCAGTGTTTGTGAAATTGCTGTAATATGTCTGAGGCTTCCACTATAACTTCTCTAGTTACAATTGGATGAGGTTACAACCAAACAAAAATAAACCTCACCATAATCTCAACTACAGAAAAAACAAAACGTGAGCCTCCCTGCATCCACCATGTGGGGGTTAAGTCACACACATCCCTGAGCTTATACATACCAATTCTACAGTTGCACAAAGCATGAAGAAGGGAGAAATTTCCCAAATAAACTGAACCACAGCCTGCGCACATATAGAAAGCACACTGGAAGTACTTTCCTATGGAAAACAATAATCAGCGAGTCCAGCTTTCAAGACCTGAACTAATCCAGGTGGCACCTCATCTAGTTTAATCACAATAATGTACAGAGAAGTTGTGCTTTAATTAAAAATAGACAATATAAATAGAAATAAAATACAGTTTTTAAAATATAACATCTATAAATGGATTTAGCATAAGAATATCGAAAGCTCAGATTGTATACATTTATTTGCATTACCCTACACTTCACCAAGTGTAAAATGGGTGAGTTTTAACTCATTTTTTCAACTCCCTGAGTCAGAATTCCCTAATCACTGTTCCCCATAGAAAACCACTGCTGATACAGCTCCTATTTGTATACTGGTAATGACAATTGCATTTGTGTGGGCTTTTCTTTTGTCTTTGCAGTGTTATAACTGTGGCACTAGTGTATATAAGTAAATGGATATGGGGATGCAAAGCACAAACATGGGAGTAAAAAAAAAATTAAACTCAGTGAGCTGTAGAGAAGCATCTATCTATTTATTTATTTGTATATTTATTTATTTATTTGTGTGATAATGGACTGTGGACAGGTTTTTCTCAGATCTCTTTCACTCATAACTCATGCCACATGAATACAGGTAAATACAATAAAAACAAACAGTTTAGGGTAACCAGTCAGCCAACATGTTTTAAGTGGTGAGGCGAAGTGATACATTTTATTGGGGTAATATGGGATTTACAATGAAGATAGTCAGGCTTTCGGATTAATATGCAAACTTATTTAGATGTTAACCCATGCAGACTCAAAGGGAATGTACAGTCTTAATACAAAGAGGATTCTGAAGTCAGAACTGATCCTTGGATCCTGGACCTATGAGGTACAAACCTTAAACACTGAGATACCGTGGTGATCTGTAGCCAACACCCCCCCTACACACAATATACATGTGCACACACACACACACACACACACACACACACACACACACACACACACACACACACACACACGCACGCGTGCGCGCGCACATACTCACATGCACATACACAAAACATCATCTTAATTCTGTCAGTATTGCAATGCAAAAGGAAACACATCAATAAGTAAAGCAAATTTTGATAGGAATTTAAAATCTTGCAGACTTTCTAAAACAATAGAAATGATTTTTGTGTTGCAGCATAACATAATTAATATTTAATCTTTAATTAGAGGCAATATACAGAACTACTTAGAAAGCAATAAAATATAGATTGCATGCAGATTTAAAGTAGAAAACAATATTTGGCTCATTTACATGAAAATATCATTGAATTATAAATCAAAATATCAAAGAAGATGATTTTATAAAATAATTTATAGGCCTTATTGTAAAAAAATAAATCTCAGATATCATCGTTCTGCCTCTAGCTTTTTTGTTTCAGAGCAGACATTTTGTTTTCTTTATATTGCTAAAGAAGATAAATGATATTACTGGGAACTCTACCAAAAGAAAATATGGTAGAATGTTTGATGCCCACAGTCCATGGAAACGACAGATGTTATACTCACAGGCATGAACAACAAGGAATTAAGTCTACATACAGGATACACATCACAATGAATGAAGATCACTAATACATTGGGACAGACTTCCAGGAAACGTAAGCAATGCTCAGACAGAGGGCACCATAAAAAACAGTAGTATAACAGACACTGTAGGAGGGAGTTGGCTAAATATACAAGGCAGTATGTGGTCAAAAAGTAAAAATGCAAAGCAGATCAAGCAATAAGGCACTGTAGCCAGAAATATGTCATCAGCAAGTGACTGTCTGCTAAATAAAATAACAACATCAACTGTTAGAGAAAGTCTTGATTTAAGAAAAATTATGAACACAGTCATATTTGACATCCCTGTAGCAAAGTGAAGGCTGAGATACATGTGGTTTACCAAAGCATATTCCTTCAATGATACTTAGATAACAGGGGAAAAGATGAGTTCTGAAGCATTACTTTTTGTTCCAAAGAGCTGTTCACTAAAGAAAATTCTGGAATCTTATGGACATGTGGACATTCCTACACATGCTTGAGGTGAAATTGCTTGAGTGTCAGTAGCACACAGAAAAAAAAATGAATGACATAACAGTAAAGACTGTTTACCATAGGAAGTCAGTGATGGTGTGGTTTCTAAGTGTACACTGGAAATGATTTACTTGCTTTGTGAGATTTCTCCTTTCTTCAAGTTGGTGTGACCATGGAGTTGGTATATATAAGTCTGGAGAATATGTGCAGCCTCTCCCCCCATTGGAGGTGCAGGGGTCTTATCCCCTTGCAAAAAAAAAAACAAAAAAAAAAAACAAAGTTGATTTATTCACCCTTCTGAGTTTCATTCATTTATTTTATCCTTTCAGCTCATCAGCTTTCAATAAGTTGATGTTTCATTGTAGAACCAGATATGTGTATACAGTAGTGCAATGTACAATGTTTGGTAACTAAGACCAAAGACATGAAAAGTATTATAGAAGTGGAAATTTAGCAGCAAGCTCAACTTATCAATAGATGGACATACAAAGTAACAGAATAAATTAGCTATGTTAGCAATCACAGAAACATGTTTGAAGGATGACAACTCCACATCTAACTAGATAGTCAATCAGTAAGCTATATTCTTGAACAATAAGCCAGGGGACAGTATAGGTAGACATGGCTTTATGCACCAAGAATAATGTGCAAGCTAAGCTAGTCTTAAAGAACTCATCTACCCCAGAAGATTACCCTGAATGTTTTGCAGTACAAGGGCGCTCACTAAGTTACTTGTAGAATCAAACAGCCTTCACCAGTATGCTCATGTACTACAGTTAGGAGAACCTGCTCAACAATACATATCAAGAATATCCCATACATAACGTTAAGTTAATGGGCCACTACAATCAAAACTGGAGGGACAACAATACATCCTTTGATGGTAACCAGATTCAAATGGTCCATTTTGCATCATAGGTGAACCCTAACAATAGTGCTGGTAGTATGCTAGGACTTTTCTTCACAAATATGCTCCACAGATGGAGAAAAGTAGATTAAGTGGTTCTTTTCAAGTCATCATACATCAGTCACTCAGACTTGAAATTGTACAGCCAATCAATATCACTGTAGCAGTAAATCATAACATTTAAGGTATTGTTCATCTTACCAATGTCACCTACCAGCCTAAAAAGCTAAAATCAGTGGCTTCCTTCTCTGTAAGTACCACTGGTGAGCATCCTCTTCAGTTTTGTCTATCCTTTACAATTGTCACATACATCCAGCTCATATGCAGAGAATTTTTACTCTGTAGTTTGCCAAAACTTTCATGATCAGTGACTACATCATTTTATTTGATGAAGTGGTACATTTATAAGGTTTACGAAATTTAGTTTTGGCTAAATCCAGCAACAAATGTGAAAGTGATAGACAAATCATCCCTAAATACTTTCACATACAATAACTTCCTTTTGGGACCGGATTACAATGTCAAAGAATATGTAAATTTGAACATGATGAAAAGTTCAAACACGCTGCAAAAATTCACAGGTAAAAAGCTTTAAAACATTTCTGACCAAGAAAAAACTTGGAATAATAGAAAAGGCATTTAGAAGGAAATGTCTTGTACAGCTTGCAAAGTGTAAGGATGTTAAAATGCTGATTCAAAAAGATTGCATCAAGAAGAAGGTGTCATCATCCATGGATTTCTGGGTGCAGTGCCTAAAACAATGTCTTCAGCTGCAGAAGCTTCCACATCTGCATTACTAACTCCCAATATCAGAAAGCAGATGTCATTTTAGTGATGTCAGAAACCTTCAGCCAACATTGGTGCCTGAATAGAAATTCAGACAGGCACCTTCACTGGTACCAACTAAGGCTCAGATAGTGTTGGAAGATCAAGAGCTGAGCCAAAGGCTACTAGGGAAGAGTCTAAAAAAATCTGAAGCCATCCAAGACTTTCTCTTTCCAGCCTATAGGCACACCTACTTTGATCTCCACTATGACCAAGATAGTTTCCAAAGGGTTAGTATTTCAAATACTTTGACCACTCCGGAAAAGTCTTAGCTGTCAGTGCTGGTACCTTATGAAGAATGATATAAGTCAGAATTCAGGCTTGAACACCCAGTATCTATATAAGGCCCCTCAGAGAGTCAAAAGAGACAGGGGTCTTTCTGTACCCTCATTAGATGAGACTGAGTGTAACTTTAATTTTCAACACCTCTCCCCTCAGTATATAATTTATATTCTCAAGCAATCTTTTATAATCCCCATCAGGATACAATGCAGCTTACTGACTGATAGAGCTGCTGAGAATGGTACAGTTATGCATATACTGAGCTGACACCTGAGAATTTATCTGAGGTCACTAAAGCTCAAATTTTAAACACTCCAATCACAGGAAAGATGTTGTACTTCTACTTCAGAAACTTCATGAGTTATAAAAAGAAAAAGAAAACTTAAGGAACAGCAGCTGGATGAACAGTTTCCTGCTATTCCTTAATTTCATAAGATTGATGTCTCTTTTAAAAAACATCTACACAGAGGACTTGTCTGACATTTCTCTTCCAAATACCATTAAGTCTGAACACTTGAAGGAGGTATTCAGAAACACATAGTGCTTTGTGCAGCCATAGTTTTCACAGAAATTCACAGTGCATGCGAAAACAACTATAACTTCTAGTAATATAGTGGCAACTCTACCATAGCCGTATGGATGTGGCAGTCCAGTGGCCATGGTTAATTCAAATTAGCCATGTACACAGCCACACAGCATTACTCTGGGATCTAAACAACACAGCAGAATCCTGCAACAACATGCGCTACCGTTCTACTTTCAGCAAAGCAGTATGGACTGATTATGTTATTTTACAGTACAACCTCAATATTGTCTACAGCACAGAAGGCTAGTTAGCTTAGCAGCAAGTAAGCACTGCAAGGTGGTCTGTGTAATTGCACACATGCATTTGTGTTGAGTGCATGTGCACATGTGTGTTTGTCTTTGTGTTTATTTATGTGCATTTTTGTGTTTGTATGTGTGCTCTTGCATGTGTACATAGAGGCATGACTGCTTGAAATAAACTTCCAACACACATAAGCTCCATTACCCACCTATACACTTTAAGAAAGAACTCAGCCTTCACTTACTTAAGACCAGAACTTGTACTTGTCATGGCCCTACCTAACTCCACTACTATTCCTTATCCTAATCTTCTCCAAATTTGTCTTGACCCTACCTAACTCCACTACTATCCTGTATCCTAATCTTCACCAAATTCTCCCTCATATTTGCCTTAACATTTTAATATACCTCCTGATACCCCTTCCATCTTATGCATGCATTCTCATCTCTCACACCTCACAATTGTACTGTTCCCAAAGCACTACTTCCTTAACACACACACTACTACACCACTTTAAAACTTTTATGGATTGCTCTGACAGTAGTATTTTGCTGAACATGTACCATAAAAAAAGGGGTTTTACTACTATTGTGCATATATCTAATGATATGATTTACCTTACTCATTTTCTTATCTAACACTGTGAATTTTCTATGGATTTGCATTGTTAACTGCAATTTTATGTGTTATAAACTGAATTTTTATGTATTGTAAACTGAACTTTTATGCATTGTATATTGTCTGTAACTGGAGCTTTTCTCCTCAGGTCTCCACTGAAAATGGGTCTATGGCCCAGCTGGACAAACCCGGTTAACAAATCTCAATAAATAAATAAATAAATAATAATAAATAAATGTCTGTGACTGCCTGACTAAACAACCAAACAACTACAGATGAAGTACTACCTTGCAAAACCACACTAGCAGCCACAAAATAACCCCCTGCAACAGGAAAACACAAGTCAGCAATCACTACACCTGAAAAATTGATATAAGAAGCCTCAAAAGTCTCCAAGTATAAGATATAGGCAATGTAATAACAAGCATAAACTTGAAATGTCTTAGCTAAGTGGAAAACATAAATTCAACACTACACATTTTGAATACCTTCCTGTTAAACTTATTAAATACATACACTCTTGTGAACAGAATAAGTAATAAGGAATAATGCTCTTCCATGGAAAAGTGCTAGTGAGAAGATGCGTATCTGAAATTGACCACTCATAGAAAAAATGCAAAGAGAGCAACAACATCAGCCTTGTAGATATAAAAAGGTGGAAAATAAATGTCATCCAAAAATAAGAAAATATCAAACAAGAATACCTAAAAATAAGTCTGCAAAATGCTAACCTGAGCAACTCAGTAACTTTCTGGTACAACATAAATAAAATACTCAGAAACATTACAATTTTCCCAAAAAGCACTTTAGAACTACCAGCTCCAAAACACACAGCAAATAAATATGTTTAATCAGTGCAGTCTACTATACTGAAAAGCACACCTGCATCAAAGTCTTACTGTTAAGCAAATCAAACTTCCTATAGCTTCAATTTTCAGCCTGCATGTCAGTATCCTTTGTGAAAAGTCTGGTAAAATCGAAAGATCAAGGCTGTTCATCAAGAGATAATTTGCTGCCAGCTTTCTAAAAATAAATTAGCATCTTCATTGCTATAGCTCTAATAAGAATAATAAACAGAAGTCTAAGAACACAAACCTTCTAGCTTCAGTAATTCAACAAGTAGCACAGTAGGCTTTAGTAGTAGAAGATCAGAAGGCTGTGGGTTCTATTCCCATACCAAATAACTGAATTAATATTCCAATACTGACACTGCAGTGCCACAAAAGATGGGTGCTGCTGTCCTTCAAGTGAAATGATAAACAAGGCCCATTCTGCCTGAGCTTTTGATAGCTTAAGTGGATGTAACAGATCCCATGGTACTTATCAAAAAGAGTAGGGGGTCAATTATTTTACACAACATAAAACGCATATTATTTACATATTTACAAAATGCATGTATTTACAGCCACATATGTACACATTTAATTTTTTTTTACTATTTATCATTTTTCTTAAAACATCTTCATTTTTATTCTTCCATAATTGTTCCCCACTACTTCTTCCACAACTATAATCTAATTTTTCACAATATATCTGCCAAAATCAATTTTCCCTTAAACAAAACTTATTCAGTCTTTCATTCCACATGACCTGTATTGCATAAACTAAATTCTTATCTACCTTTCTCACATAGTCTTTCTTTTTCTTATAATATCCATACATAATCATATTCATATATATATTTTTTATGTCATTAATATTCTGAAAAAATGTTCTTCATATAACATTTTCCAGAGTTTCACCACTCTTATACTTTTCAAATCAATCTCTTTAGCCCCACAAAATAAACACACACGTTCAACTTTCTTTTAATATGGTATAGTCCGCTTTATTGGTAATTTATTTATTACCAGTCTCCAAAGGAAATCCAAATGCTCTACTATTTTGGTACACCACCTTTTCTTGATTTTAATGGCTTTAATCACTTTTTCTGATACATTTTCCCATAAATTTACAAAATAATATTGTTTTAACACATTATTATTCCATATCCTTCTGTCTTTCTCTGTATCATCAGTTTTTACTGTCCATGTTAATATATTTTCTTGATAATTTTTAATTTCTTCATTTACATATTATTTTCTCTTTTTCTTATTCTCATCACCTCCAAGAACTTTTTGTACTTATATTTAAACATTCTCACTGTTAATTTCCCATCCTCTTCCTTTACCAAATTTAATACTCTATAAGTTTAAAGAAGCAGAATAAAACTTGATTTAGTAACCCCAATCCCCCTTCATCTTCACTCATATACAACACACCTCTTTTCACTGGCAGCCAGATTCAATAAGGCCTACACGGTCCGTTTACACCATGTACTCATTGCGGCATGACACATACATAACAGCTCACCATTTTGGATTCAATAAATGGCATACACCACCGCACAAACAAGGCATGCAAATTACAGCACAAGCAGCTGAATTGTATGATAAACAACCAATCCAAGATGGAGGAGCTAGTTAACAGGCTATAAAGCAACCATGTAAACTCAGTGCTGGTTTTCCCTGCAAATTCCAAAACCAACTGGAATACAGCCATTGAAAGGAGTCTACAAGGAAACAATGTTAGGGGCTGCTGTTGATTTAATTCATGTGTATGTGCAACAGGCTGAAGTCTATGTTGCTGTTAATAGACCAAGGCCAAGACAGAGAAGAGTTTTCAGACCCTGGGTAACTTATCACAACCTACATGATGTGGAAATTGCAGGGTGCTACAGGCTGGATAGAGACATACGACAGGAACTCTGCAAACTCTGTAGTTCTCAACTCAGAGCCAGGGCAAACTGAGGGGAACCCATCCCAGTTGAGACAAAGGTATGTGAAGCACTTAGAATCTTAGCTACGGGTACCTTTCATAGACCAACAGAGGACATGTCAGGGTGTCATAGACATCAGCATCCAGGATCCTCCATCAATTCTTAAATGCTATGCTCCAACATGCCATAATCCTGAGGACAGGGTGAGAAATATGCAGGACTTCTACCCTGTAGCACACTACCCTGAAGTACTGGGTGCCATAGATTGTACACATATAGAAGTTAAGGCACCACCTGGGGAATAGTGAAGGCTCTACATAAATAGAAAGGGCTTCCACTCTGTTAACTGCCAAGTCATGTATAATGCCAAGGGAATCATCTTGAATGTGTGTGCTGGCAACCCTGACAGTTACCAAGGTTCAAATATCTGGCACACCTCCTCCTAACTGTATCAGATGTTTTCTAGGGGGGATATCCCATAGGGTCATTTACTGGGGGATGCAGGTTATGGATTGGAACCATAGTTGATGATACCCATCAGGAATGCAGACACACCCACTGAAAAATGCCATAATGAGGCACATGCTCAAATGAGAAATATCATAGAGTGTGAGTCTGGGCTGCTGAAGTCATACTTCCGGTGCCTAGATACATCTGGAGGAGTCCTGCAGCACAATCCACGGACATGTATTGAAATATTCACAGTATGTGCCATGCTACACAACATCATCCTGAGAAAACAGCTTCAGCAGGATCAACAAGGGGAAGGAGCACACATCTGACTACCAATGCCAAGGTCACCACAGCCACAAGCAGATGAGGAGTCAGAGGAGGAACCAGCAGCTGTTGTGGGTGTAGGCAGAAATAGGCATGCTCAATATGCCCTTGTATTGGCTAAGCGACAACACATAGCACACTCATTCACCACCTAAGAGCCTAAAACCTTCCTCTTATGCATACATACATATATATATATATATATATATATATATATATATATATATACTAATATTTATGCCAGGCAACTCTCACAACCTTTAACTTCCCAAGTATTGGCTGTGTACTGCTTGCATCAGACAGAGTCAGCCCTGAACTAAAACCGCTCCAACTACTGAATTTACAAGGTAAGTATTAAACCTGGAGTGTATTGTGTAATTACAGTAATGAGTGGCATATCCTTGCATTTAATTACTTGGTAGTGTAAGCAAGTAAAAGGTGGGAGATTTGTACAGAAATTACCTTAACATGTGACAGCAGAGGCTTATTTGACTTATATGTGTGCATTATCAAGTAGCAGGCCTCAAGCATCAAAGATTCACACAGTCATACCTCCCAAAAGTAGTGATGGTCACAGCATGCCCTCAGTTTAGCATCTTTGTACTGGAAAATCATTAAAGAGAGAAGCTAGAAAGTAATGATACACAATTCAGTTTCAGACTTCACAACCCTCACAAGATCCTTCACAATAAAGTTGGATAATATCGATTCTATCAACTGTCTAACTTTCTAAGACCAATATAAGTCAAAGGTTCAATTACCAGTTCAACATCACAAATGTAGATATATTAAGCACTAAGTCAGCTATGCACCCTGAGCATCAGACACAAAGCTTATGTATCCCTGAAACCAAAAGACACAAAACAGGGATATGGCGCGGTTACCATCACTTGCACATGTTGTGTGTGTGTGGGGGGGGGGGGGGGGCAGGAAGCCTAGGCTGACACAAAATGTCATGAGTGTGTGCCAGTAAAAAAGAGAAGCAGGTAGACATTTGGATGAGGTAAAAAAATGGCCAGTGAGACAAAATGAGTTTTTAAGCTTCACAGCTGAACCATGTAACTGTTGTGTGTTTGTCTACATTGGTCCTCCAGCTGAAATTGGTGTGTGAGTGTCTGCATGAACATAGCCAAGCTCTATGCTAGCTCTACATCTTGGTACGTCAGGCAGGTGGGAGCCATGTATGGTAGAGATGGCACTTCATTGTTGTCATTCCTGACCACGAGAACTGGCTCTGTCAGGAGATGCACTGGCACATCCATGCCCATGGTCAGATGCACTGCTGCTACTTGAGCATGACTGATGTCTGTTAAATGAGCTCCCCTCATGAGGATGCCCTGGACCATGACCCCATGACCTGCCACATCTGGGTGTGGACAGCTCACCCACTGATGGAGCAGTGGAAGTACTGGCACTATGGGAGCGTGATCAGGCATGGCCACATTGGCTAACAGCAGATGATGTGGCTGGCCTATGTCCACAAGGATGCTGCCCCCCTCCCAGCAGACATTCCCATCACAGACACCACTCATTCCATCATAGACACCCCTCATTCCACCGTGTCATTCATCCAGTTCATTGAATCTGCAACATGGTGGAGGCAGTCACACATGTCAGCCTGTGCCACATCTACAATCCTAAGCATTTCTCTGGAGTACCTATGGGAACATGCCTGTGCCTACATGATGGCCCTAAACACACATTGAGTGGCACAGGAAGAGACACCTGGATTAGGTGCAGGATGGATAGCAGGCCTCCTCCAAGCACCCCTAACAACCCATCTGCATGGCACCTAGCCCACACTTTGGCTACGGCCAGAGTCAACAGGCACTGAAGCAGTGGTAACCACACTTCCCTGTTGGATTGTCTTACCCTCCAACTATACAATATCTGAGGGCTCGCTGGAATGGGTAGGCGTAGGCCTACTGGCTGTGTCTGATGAAATTTCAGGGGATGGATGTATGCCAACCTCAGTGTCAGATTAAACCTCTGCACCCCTCCCCCAACTGTGCCTCTGTTTGGCCAACATTATCATCAGAGTCTGCTGATATTCTGACATCAGGTGGTAGAAGTCCCACACTTCCACTGTCAGGATCACCTCTGATAATAGGCAACAAACACAGGAACAATTAATGCATAAACTACTATACTCCAATAATGCTAACAAAATGACAGTGCTGCCACTATTAGACAGTGCAGCAATACACACAGCAGTCCTGACATCAACATCACACACTAAAATATTTCTATCAATTGCTTATCAGTACTGACATAAGAATGCTTGGCTTACCATCTGCAGATAAGGGTATCCTCTGCATACCAGATGGTCTTGTAAGAAGTTAAGCAAAAGGTAAGGACAACATCATTGCAATTAACAGTAACACAGGGGTAATACTTTTACCCCTTTATAAGTCCATTATTGATACTTTCAACAAGAACTTGGATGACAACTCCAACCTAAGCTAATCAATCAGAATGTGTTGTTAACTGTAGCAATCTTCAATCCCCCCCAAAAAAATTCTTCTTATTCTTCTACATGGAAGCTCTTCTTGGGACATGCTTGCTATCCCTGAAACAGTAGCAACAATGTCTAGGACATAGTGTTCTTCACTTTTCTGGGAGCTGTCTGGATCCCTGACAGTGTACAGGAACTCTTCATTTGGTGTTAATGTGGCTCTGTAGCAGGCCCCCCAGTACCCATCAGATCATGGCCCACTGCAGCTCCTCTCATCTATGCAGATGAGATCATGTCAGTGGCCCTATGACGTCCCACTGTGGCCACCCATGGCATTAACAGTTAACAATCTGCCACCAAATCTGCATTCTGTGTGACATATTTCCCCGTCCCCTTTCAAGCAAGAAGGTACCATTTTGCCTAAAATTGTTGACAACAACCCAATTTTCAGCATCAGTGAAGTGTGATCTTCGAGGATTGGGACACCTGGCTGCCACAGTCCTAGGTGTACTAAAGTTCAACAGAGGGATAATACATGTAAGTATCACATAACTACAAAATAACTGCTCCCAGATAAAACAGAAAAGGTAGCCAGTCAGTATTACCCACTGAAGAAACATAAAACAGTCTAGAGATTTGAAATACGAACAACAGGCTGGATGAAAAAAAGGAGAGTAACAGAAGCAACATATCCTTCTTTGTGCCATAACGGAATTGCAGCTTTGCACCCCTCCCAAAAGAACAGGCAAATGACACATTTTGCTAACAAACCATCTTTGAAATTCTAAGTTTGTTGCAAAGTTTGTTTCAAAAAATGCATTAGGCTGGACAAAAAGTCCTACTGCACAACATTACAAACTAAATACCAACACAACCCCCCAAAATTTTGGAAAAATGTAAACCAGCTACTAAAATCCACCCAAAAGGCTACCCCCAAACCAACCACCCCTGACACTAAAGTTCCCATCGAAACACAATTCAACTCCCACTTTGTGAACTCAATTATATCCTTAGTATCACATGACAGTTCCTTCCTCATTATCCCCCCCAACACAAATAACATTAATACAAGCTTTACCCTCAAAACAGTTTTCACCACTTTAATCAAAAGCATGCTCTCCAAACTAAAAACCTCATCTACAGCAGCCGACCTACTCCCCAGCTATTAATTGAAACTCACAGCAGATGCAATTGCTCTAATCTCCACTCTCATAAACAGATCAATTGTTGAAAACTATGTGCCCAAACTCTGGAAAATATCCTATGTTACAACCATACATAAAGGCAGGACCTTCACTGAGCTTAATAACTACAGACCCATTGCTTAACCCCCCCCCCCCCGGCCAAAATCCTAGAAAAATGCATCCATACCCAGGTGCTAAAATATCTCCTAGACAGCAACATCTTTTCACCTACTCAGCATGGTTTCAGGCCTGACCATAGTACCACTACAGCCCTCCTCTGCTTCACAGACACAGTAAACAATTTCAAAAATGAAGGCCTGCAGGTGTCAACTCTTTTTTGGATATGTCCAAAGCATTTGACACAGTTTTGCACCAAATCCTGCTAAACAAACTAAACCAATATCACCTATCAATTTCCACTCTTACCTGGTTCCAAAGCTACTTAACTGGCAGGTACCAAGCTGTGAAATGGGAAAATTCTCTCTCTCCTCAGCTGCCCATAACTATAGGAGTCCCACAGGGTTCTATCTTAGGACCACTACTATTCACAATCTTCACAAATGACCTCCATACCTCCACACAGCATGCATCTTTCATTCAGTATGCAGATGACACTACCTTAATCTGTGCTGCACAAAACAATCCCACCCTCCTGCAAACAACTCAGCTAGCATTCTCTGATGTTGAAAATTGCCTTACCAAAGCCCAACTTATCCTCAATCCAAAAAACTCAGCTTATGATTATAACCAGTTCTAACAAAAACACTGATAACAGTCAATTCACTAGCTACTCCACAAATGCTACTCCAATCACTCTAGTGGCACAGGCTAAGCTATTGGGAATTACCATAGACTCCCACCTAAAATTTGATAGTCATCTCAACTTAACTATGAATAAAGTACATGCCAAACTGGGATCACTCTACCGTATTAAACCATTTCTTACCAACAACACAAGATCAGCCATTGCTCGCTCCCAACTTCTAGCCACCCTACCCTATGCATCTCCCATTCTCACTAATCTCAACAAAACTGAACAAAACAAAATGGAAGCCTACTATAACAGAATTGCCAGCTTTGCTGCAAATTGCTCATATAGAACCCATCACTGCACTGCTTTGAGACAGCTCCACTGGCTTGAACTACCCAACCTCCTAAGCTACAATCAGTTCTGCCTCTGTCAATCGATCTATTACCTCCCCAATAAGTGTCCTGCCCTCAAAAACCTAGTACATTACTTAGCCAAAAGGCCTCTTAGATCATCAAGCAAACTACTACTAGAAGTCACCAACAGCTACAATAGCTTTGGAGATGCACTATATAGTAGTTCAGTGGCTAAAAAATGGAACTCTGTCCCCACTTGCATTCAAAACACATTGTCCAAAGCCTCCTTTAAAGACCTCATCAGGCAACATCTGAAGCAAAGTTGGCAGTGTCATGATTGCTCCCCAGGCTAGTGAAAGTGGATAAGGTACACATACTAAACCACCTGTGTACTATGTATATATTCTACCTATGTTTCAAATTTCAGCTGTACACCACAAATCTATTAATTACCTTTATTTTTAAATTAATATTTTGTTGTTTTTTTCTCTCCGCTGTAACTGTTGTTGTGCTGCATACCACTGTAAAGACACGTCTTTTGTAATTTGTGTGTATACTGATCATGTCTAAATAACTAAATGTATCTGTAATTTTCCTATGTGGAGCTTTTCTCCCCGGGCCTCTGCTGAAAAAGGGCCTTTTCTGCTCAGACACCCCCGGTTAACAAATGTAAAATAAAATAAAATAAATAAACATGCTATCAAATGAACTGTCCCTGAAACATGTCTACACATTTATCACAGAACATTCCATTTTAAGGTATTGGCAGTCATGTATACATGTTGCTGACAAAATGCAAGCATACCTTCTCAGGTTCAGTAATCTTCTGTCCAAATATATATCAAAGTAATATCCATGTTCTCCATAGAAACAAGTCTTCTCACCTTTAGTTTTCCTAGCTACACAGCTGCCTTTTTATATGGTGTAAATTCAGAGCTGTTAGCATGGTGAAGATGCAAATCAGGTGTAAACTGATTAGAATTGCTGCATCCCAAATACTTGGCTCTGTGTATCAGATGTAAAATAGTATAGGCACACCCTCAGGGTTTGTTTTTAATGGATTGTAACTGTGAATGATTGGTTGGGATAAGGAAAACACAACAGCACTGCAGGCTGTCCTACATTCAATGGGTGTGTCAGGTTAGACTTACAAAGTGTTAGATGTAAGGCTGAAAATGTAAGTAAGCAGCATACAATTCACATGTTCTGTTCATTAACATCCAACCTTTCCTTCATTTGTTGGCAACTACATATATTTTGCCATTTAATATCCTCACACATTTTAGGGCCAATGATATAGAAAGCTTACAGACTGCATTTCTCAGTTTACTGGACAGATAAGAGAAGAATGACCAACAAACACAGACAGGTAAGACAGAGCTATATATTTGCAAGGAATAATCATAACTGTTTGTGTGATTACTTAGTGCACTACATCCAAAAATAATAAATGTACAAATAGTAGTTGTATGGTTCACATTACTGTAGATGATGTTGCAGTTGATTGCATGCAGAATGATTTCAGTTCCTTCCTGCAAAGCTGTTTGTGTTACAAAGAGGAATAAGGCACCATTCCTGTGTTCTGAAGGTTCATTGGAGTGAGAGTTCAAATCCAGACTTAAGTGATAATATTTCATGTTAATCAACATTTTCAAATGTGTATGCCACATATGCCAAAGATTGCTTTTCCTCGTTTCAACTACTTGTCCCCTTTTTTTCTTTTCTTTTTTTTTTTGGGGGGGGGCAGTGTGTGTGTGATGCGCCATTTAGTCCAATCAAGGGAAAAGGAGGAAAATGAATGTCCAATTTGGCTGTGCTTATCTCATTTGCACAAAGCATAGCAGTGCACAAAGTGGACAACTGGCCCACCCAGGAAGCAAATAGAACACCTGCAGACAGGACCCAGACAGCCAATAATCGAAACCAGATGCATTCAACTAATTCTTTTGGGCACCTCGTATACCCACTAAGTAGCATTGCACAGCAGTTAACACAGAGACTTTAAGAATGATTAATAAATTAGGAAATGTCCTGTGGCAGCAGGTGTAAGTGTAGGACTGTCATACACATGCTCCTGGGTCCTAATGCAGGATATTCTTGACACTTTTACAGTTGTTCCACTTCCCATTATATTCGCTCTCACTAACACTTTAGATAGTGGAGCTGATATGAATTATATGTATGAGGGATGAGACATCATTATTTGTGTTTTTAGATGTATGACTGAAGGTATACTGTGTACCATGGTTCTGTAAGTATAATTCTGAGGGTCTACTTTATGCCCATGAAATACAAAAAACCTGAATCTGAATCGTGCGACACATAAAGAGCAAACTGCGGATATGTTGAACGTACTAAAGCGCAAAAATGTAAACCTCGAACCGTCATAGTCGGCCAACTGACCACCCGCAACACACTACCTACCCAAACACGATTAAAAAAAACACATGCATACACTAACCAAATCCCTACTTCTAACCCTAAATTAAAGCACCAAAATCCTACTGCTAACCCTACACTAACCCCACATACACAACTGTCTATGCACTATCCTTAATCCCTCCCTAACCCTAAGGTCCGTAACTGCCACACACTTCCCCTGTGGAGCTATACCCAAACAAACTAAATATTCTACACACATACACTTAACAAAACCCTACACAAACTTTACATACATTACCTACACAAAACCTTACATACACTACCTACCTATGTACTTACCTTAACCCCTCCCTAACCCTAAGTTCCGTAACTACTGCACACTTACCTTACGGAGCTATATCGTGGATGGGCCAACTATGCGACTTTGATATTTCCCCTTTCACAGTTTCGTTCGTTTGACGTATTCGCGGTTCGCTCTTTCTGTGTCGCGCAATTCAGATTCAGGTTTTACTGCTTTCGAGAGCTTAAAGTAGACCCTAATTCTTCTATCTGGACTTGCATGGCCTTCAACTGGATCTATATCCAATAACCTTGTCAAGTCATACACATGCATGTGTAACGGTTTATACTGTCACCTGTATTTATGTATAATTCCCGACTATGTCTGAGCACCATGTCTTCTGTGTCAAAGATGGAAAATCAACACTGTTGAAGAAAATGTTTTGTCCCTTATGCATAGGTTTGAATTCCACAGTGTAAAAATCAATTTTCTCAGAGTACAAAGGTAAAATCAAATGTGTCAGGTCATTACATTTATGTCCCTAGTGCATGTCTGCAAACTTAACTCACCTAACAGTTACCTTACAATTTCCAATATATGTATTTCCAGACTACATCAGTAGACACTCCTCACACTAAGGCCAAGTGTTAGATTAACCTTCCAATTGCAATTACTTTATTCCTCTCTGCTGGGCACTGCTGCTTTCCACTTATCGCACAAATGTGTTTGCTATCATTGCTCAGGTTTGCGCATTACCAATAAACATAATAACTGGAATTGGTAGGAAAGAATCAGTCTACATTGCTCTAGTTCAGCTGGTAGACATAGCTAACATTAGAGGGGAAGGGCCGGGTTTAGGTCATAGAAGTGGGGTGTCCAGGAGTCCAAGATATTTATTGGACTCCTGGTAAAGCACCACAGTCAAAGGCTTCTGTAGGGGGACTATTGTGGCTCCCACTACAAGTCTGAGGCATGGGAGAGTTTGTCCCAGACTGTATGCAGTACCTCTGGTATCCCATGCACTGGAGAGCAATGCAGGTATCATTTTAATGACCTACACAGGAGAAAAAGGGATACTCACAACCATTGGTTGAAGGACTTTGAGACTGTGGACATCACACAGCTATGTTAGTATGACACTAAGAGAGTACTTGTAAAACTTAGAAAGCTAAATATAGGCAAGACTGGTATGCATAATGCTCTTCTGTTCTTTTCTGTTCTTTCTCCAGTTGTCACTGAGCATGAGTTCAATAGACAAGCTCATGCTGCTCGATTGGAGAGACTGAGTGAAACAAGTGATATGTATGCAGCAGAAGAGAAGTGTTATTGTAGCATTAAAAGTTAAAGATAGCTTTTTTGGTCTTTTATATAACTGTATCAAACTGAGCATGCACATCCCAACTGTAAAAGCAAGTATGCATGCATTAGTCTGTAGCACAAACCAATTGTAAGAGTCCAATATCAGACTGTAGTCAGAGGTTGCTGGTTCAAATACCACAGTTCTCAGCTATACAATACTGTTATTTCATCATTAATATTTACAGTAAATTAAAAACTCTATGCCAGTGGCACAAATGCCCTGCTGTGAACTGTAATATGTATAATTGGAACATGCGTATGTGCAATATATGCACATTTCAAGGATTACTTTTAGCAATCTGTAGTATAGTGTGTATCTCTTAGGCTGTATAATTCAATGTAATACTTCAGATAAAAGAGTTGCATAACTGTATTAATGCATTGTACATCACATACGATGGCACTAATTTAATCTCTTTTTTTCTCTCACCCCAATCCTTATCTCTCTTTTTCAATTTTCTATTATGTGTTGTCAACATGTCTCCATGTCATCCATGTGTACCACTTCACTAAATGCTACACAGCACAGCGAGGTAGGCCAGCCCCAGTGGATCAGCATGCCCCAGCTCCACCGGCTCCAGTACCGATGCCCAGCATGTCTGGGAGCCAACCTATCAGCACTGCCAATGTTGCCACTGCGCTACCTGCATCCTCAGGTAGTAGCACCCTGGAAGCTGTTACAGTGGTAGCTTCTGGGATCAGTGGCAGAGTTGGTGATTTCATCACCCACAGAGAGTTGCCAAGGATAGTGCATAGGGTTGTGCACATACCATTGGTGTATGCCTACTCCTGATGTAGAGACTGCTCTCGCTCATGGTCTGTAGGAGGAGGAGATATCAAGTACTCCAGCCACCAGTTTTGTAAGGTGACAGTGATGATAGTCCAGTAGAAGGGACTCTATTGTCACTGTCTCCAAGATTGACAGGCATGAGCCTGCATTGTCCCCTCCCTCACCTCAATCATATTGTCCCTCAACCTTTTGTGTCCATTACTGCCCCTGCCTCTTGACTTGTTTGTCTTATATATTTGCATTTGCTTCCTCACCCACCCAACTTACCTGACTCAGATATACCTACATCCCTTACCCAACAATCCTCTCTTACTGAATTAAAAAAATGGGTACTTGTCCCACAAAAAAAAATTGTCCCACACATAGCTCTCTATTTTGCAAACATGTATACTTGACACACTTGATTCGGTCCAATTGGCTATACAACATGAATGCATTGTTGTAACCTCTCTTTGTGGAGGTAACAGTCCAAATTCAGTTAATATTCTGCACATATTTTCAATTTAGACTGTTTAAGAAATGCATAGCTATGGTTCTTTCCTACCTCCCTCCTGCACATTCATGTACTGCTTTCCATTTCTTCTTCCCCCTGCTTGCTTTCCATTTCACCACTTTCTTATCTACCCCATTTTAACTCCTTTAATCTAGTCAAAAATAAAATAACACACAACACAGATAAGTAGCAGAAAAAGCAATGAATCCCTTCACCAATGCCCAGCGACAGTGAGTGGCAGCAAAATGCTGCAGTTACCTCTGAGCAATGCCGCTATGCTATGCCAACACACAGCAAGACATGTACTGTACATAATTCATGTCACTGCCTTTTCAATGTTTATTTAAAAGTATTTAAAAGTATTAGATACACCTGGATTCAAACCCAGTATCATCTAGGCTCAAACTAAAATGGATCAATGCATCTGTACCTGCTGCCACAGAGTCAGTACTAACTCTCAGACTTTAGCAATGCAGCTCACATTTGTGCACTGCTTAACTACATGCAGACATGGAAAGTACTGAAAATGTGTACCTCACATGCACAAACACTTTGCCAACCATTGGGCAAACCCACTGCACTCTACTCTATGGAAAAGTAAATATTATGTATTACTACTGTTTACTGTCCATTTCCTGTCTATAACATGAAATTACATGTGGAAACATAACAATCTGAAGCTCCTATCTGGCAATATGCCACATATTTAAAATACAGCCATGTGTTACTTCTCCCCAAGCACTGCAACCCTGGTGTCTCAGTACTTTTTCCATACATGTATCACCTACACTACAGAATTTAATATCAAATGTGTGATATGCAATCCACATCAACCTGGTAGCATGCAGAACTAGAACTACTGACCCATAAGCCTAAAAACGTGTGTCTGCAAGACTAGGGAAGGAATCAGCATAGACTTATCAGCAGCAACATAAGTGACCTTCAACACACTTGACCCAACCCATTTTGGTTTTGTCAAGGGTAGAGCTTGCTTATTAAACCTAGTGGACTTCTTTGATACTGACCCTAAATACCCGAATGAGGGATAAGAGGATATACAATCTATGATGAGTTATCCAAGGTCTTTGACATGATCCCTTATTCAGGTATCATAAATAAAATGCCCCATCTGGGAATTAACTCATACATTACTAGATGGATAGCCAACTGGCTCACTGACAGAGCACACACTGTCAAAGTTGAAAACTGCACCTCCACCACTAGAGCGCTTACCAGTAGAATACCACAAGGATCTGTGCTGGGCCCTCAACTGTTTGGAAGTTATTTCTCTGAAGCCCAGGCATAGGCAGATGGCCTGTGGCTTACCAAGCTTACAGATGACTGCCAACTGGATGCAGTCATATAGAGTCCCCCAACGATGTTAACATATTACAGAAGTGGCTGATTCAGACAAGTGCTGGGTGCCAAACTCACAGACTGAACCTTAAAACAAAAATAGTCTCATTATCCCCTTTGGCAATGAAGTACCCCTGCTAATTATGATATATATATATATATATATATATATATATATATAGGGCAGCCACGGTGGTGCAGTGGTTAGCATTGTTGCCTCACAGCAAAAGGTTCTCCAGTTCGATACTTGGCTGGAGTGCCTTCTGTGCGGAGTCTGCATGTCCTCCCTGTAGTCACGTGGGTTTCCTCCGGGTGCTCCGTTTTTTTCCTACATCCCAAAGACATACTGCAAGTGGATTGGACTCTCTAAATTGGCCATAGGTGTGAGTGCATATGTGTGTGTGTGTGTGTGTGTGTGTGTGTGTGTGTGTGTGTGTGTGTGTGTGTGTGTGTGTGTGTGTGTGTGTGTGTGCCTTCTGTGGAAGGTTGAGCACTGGGCTGGCAACTCGACACTGTAAAACTCCATTGCCAATCATGAGTGGACAGGTGATCCACTGTGATAACCCCTAACCGGGAAAAGCCAAAAGAAGAAGAAGAAGAATATATATATATATATATATATATAGAGAGAGAGAGAGAGAGAGAGAGATAGCTCCCCTCTAAGCTCAAACACAGTGCTGCAAGCCTTGGGAACACATGTTGATAGCAATCTACACTTCAATCACTTTGTGTCCATAGAGAGACACACATTATACATTGCACACCTCATAAATAAGGCCATCACAGCCAAGACCAGGGAGGTCACATTTCTGCTGTATTCTACCCTTACCAGATCACTAATTGATTACAATGCTCCCTTCTGTCTGTACCTCATCAGACACCTGCAGCAACTGAAGAAAAAACAGAGGTTTGTGACTAGGAGAATCCAGGACCTCTAAAACATGACACAAGTGGAAAGATTGAAAGACCCATCACTGTACCTAGTATCATGCAGGCTGCTGAGAGGTGACCAATGTCTGGCCTACAGAGCAGTCTCAGACCCTGCCCTACTGAAAATGTTGGATATCTGCAAATCAAATGGGACAAGAATAACTTGCTCCAGGGATCTCAACCTAGCCTGTGACATAAACAGAACATGCTAGGAAGACAGATATATCTCCCAGCAATTGCCATTCCTCTGTAATAGGCTCCCACTGAATGTGAAGCAGTGCTCCTCAATGACCCTATTCAAGCATAACCTTGACAACTGGATGGGTGATTGTAAATTCAACCAGGGGTGGCAACCTTGTCCCTCATGGACAGGGCCAATTAGTGCTGATCCCAAAATCACTCTGCTAGCAATAACCATCTAACTATCCTAAATAAGGGTATTTGTGTTTTTACATGGCTAGGCTTGTAAACACCCTAGGGCCATTAGGCTAGTAACCTCCTATGAACCTATAAAGCTATGAACCTATGAAGGCTTCCCAACATCTTCACTTGCGTAAAGTACTGAGTTCTGTAGTCTGTGTACTTAGGTAGGGGTATTGCTCTCACTGCAGTCAATTGTGTATGTTTTTGTATGTGTATGTGTATGTGTGTGTCTAGATAGAACAGCAGAAGTGAGTATCTTACAGTTACCAACATACCCTGCTGATATAATCTACCACAAGTTGACCAGCAGTCTTGTAAAAGTCAAACTTGAGCTGCAGTGCTTGCCTTAAATACAGAGGACACTTTTATTGCCATATTCTCCTCAACAGATACTGCTGATGTCATCAACTATAAAGGGTTGTCCAAGACTCTCCAAGTTAGACTTGAGCTGTGGCACTTACCTTAAATACAGAGGTCTGTAGTATGTGTACTTAGGTAGGGGTTCTATTCTCACTGCAGTCAAGTGTGTGTGTGTGTGTGTGTGTGTGTGTGTGTGTGTGTGCGTGTGTGCGTGTGTGCGTGTGTGCGTGTGTGCGTGTGTGCGTGTGTGCGTGTGTGTGTGTGTGTGCGTGTGTGTGTGTGTGTGTGTGTGTGTGTGTATGTGTGTTTGCGCTTTTGTCTCACATTACAGACTTATACACCTGCATGTGGGACACTGTTATTGCCATATTCTCCTCAACAGGCACTGCTGATGTCATCAGCTATAAAGTGTTGTCTGAGACACTCTAAGTCAGACATGAGCTGTGGCACTTGCCTTAAATACAGAGACATTACACAGAGCCTTTTACACCAGAATGTGGGACACTTATTAAAATATTCTCCTCAACAGACACTGCTGATGTCATCAGCTATATCTGATATGTGGATATGCACTATTCCTACCAGGGCAGGGTCCAAGACTGACCAGGCAGAATTCACCTCATCCTATATGATACAAATTACAGTGACATGGCTTTCAGTCTATCCACATACATCATGGTATGGTTTGTAGGTCCTGTGTTTTCTTGGTGAGAAAAACCCCTGTGGTCTCTCCAGCTGTTGCACGTGTCTGGTGAGATACATGCAAAAGAGAGAATTGTACTCTATTAGTGTTCTAATGAGGTTCGAGTACAGTGCTGTCATACAATCCTAAGAGCTGAACATGATGGTGTGACTTATGATATGCACATCACAGGTTTCCAATACCAGTGTGTGAAGACTTGGTGTTTGAAGTTCAGATTGCTATCTACATGTGTTCCCAGTGCTTGCATCACTGGGTTTCAGCATAGCAGAACTGTTGTGAATGTTATAATTAGCATGGAATGCCACTTTTTGGAAGCACAAAATAAAGACTCATTTCTGCATTTATTTGTAGATCATGTGGCTTTGTCACCAGTGATTTGTCTGTGTTAGCTCCGCCTGTAGTATGTTATCATCATTGGTGGACTCAGTGATTGCACCCAATATGCAGAACTCAGCAAACTTGGTAAGCCAAAGGCCATATACTTTAGCCTAAACTGTCTAGAAATAGATTACAAATAGTAAAGGGCCAAGCATAGATCCCAGGGGTACACCAATAGTGACAGCTCTACTGGTACAGGTTGATTCACCAACTTTTGCAGTATGTGAGTAGGTGAGTTACCTATCTACTAACATAAGGATTAACCCTCAGCTGGGAGAGTTTCTTGATGATACTTGCATGGGAGAATTCTACCAAAACCCTAGGTCAGATCAAGATAGCCAGTATGTACTGTCTTTATAGGTTCATAGGTTCATAGGTAGATACTAGGCTATCTGCCCTAGGGCTTTTATAAGCCTAGCCAGAGTGTATTTGGCTTCCGCCTCCCTATTAGATTAGCCTACTGTGCCTCTGTAAAGTAGGTCACAGAAGGTACCCTTTTAAGATTAGTTTACTGTGCCTCTGTCTAGCAGGGACACAGAAGAGATCCCAGGGGTGAATTTGCGATTTCCCATCCACTCGTCCAGATTTCGCTTGAAGAGGGTCAGCGAGGGGCTATGTCTAACATGAACTGGGATTCTATTCCAGAGTGAGGGGAGCCTCTGGGAAATGAATCTGTCCCTCCAGCATGTCCTATTTATTTTTGTGCTGAGGTTTAGGTCCCTGGAGCGTGTAGCTCTAAGGGACTTGGATTTTTTGAGGTGGAGCATGTCCATTAATTCTGGGTTTGACATGGCTTTGCACGTCAGGCATAGATCGCCTCTGAGTAGGCGGTAAGCAACTGAGTAGAGCTGGAGTTTCTTTAGTCGAGCTGCATAGGACATCTGTTTGTAGCCCATGATCCTCTTGGTGAGGTACTTTTGGGGTCTCTCCAGTTGCTGCAGGTGTTGGGTAAGGTACATCCCAAAAGGGGCATTGTATTCAATTATGGGCCTGATGAGTGATGAGTAGAGGGGCACAATGACCTCTCTTGATCTAGATGCGAACCCTTTCGTGATAAGGTGGGCTATATAGAGGGTCTTTCTAACCACTTTGGCAATGTGATTATCAAAGGAGAGATTACTATCTACGTTGGTCCCCAAATCTCTAATTACTTCTTCCGTACTTAATGGATTACCACCTATGTGGTAATTTGTGGGCACCTTCTTTTTCCCAAAGGGGATGACTATGCACTTTTTAGCATTTAGCTTGAGGCTGTGGCTCTGGCACCAAGCATCCGTCTCTGTGAGACCCTTTTGGAGGATGCTTGTGTCAGCTGGAGATTCGATTATGGTCCCCAGTTTGCAGTCATCTGCGAACTTTGTCAGCCATAATCCCCCCGTGTTAGCCTGAACCTCGGAGAAGTATATACTGAACAAGAGAGGTCCCAGAACTGAGCTCTGTGGGACGCCACTTGTAACTGGTCTGGATTCGAACATGGCACCTGCGATTCTGACCAAGTGGGTTCTATCTCTGAGCCAGTTTGCAACCCATCTTGTGATATAGGGGTTGATATTTAAGCTGGTAAGCTTATTTATGATGCCCGAGTGGGGTATTGTGTCGAAGGCTTTTGTGAGGTCCAGGTAGGCTGTGTGGACTACCTTTCCCTCATCTATGGCTTTGGTAACTGTTTCAAAGAAATCAACTAGGTTTAAGAGACAAGATCTACCCTTAACAAAGCCAAATTGGGTAGTCTCCAGTGTCTGGAGTCTCCCAATGTCTTTGTTTATGAGTTCCATGATAATACGCTCCATAGCTTTATAGACCAGACTAGTCAGGCTTATGGGGCGATAGTTTCCGGCGTCCGTTGTGGCACCACCTTTGTGGAGTGGGACCACTGTAGCTGTACGCCATTCTTTGGGTACATATCCTGTAGTAAGGCTAAGTTTGAATAGTGACTTAATGTGAAGGTTCAGTTCTTCTTGGAGCTCGTGTAAGATACAGCCTGGGACACCGTCCGGTCCAATAGATGCTGTGTTTTTTGCTTTGGAGAGGGCAGCTTTCACCTGTGCATCTGTGATGTCAGGGAGGTTACATTCAGTTGGGATAGGCATTTGCTCCTTTGTGGGGGAAGGGGGGGAGAGGTATGCACTGAATCTGTCTGCCAGGATGTTGGCTATGTCTGTAGGTTCGGTATATTTTGTACCATTATGCAACAATTCAGAGCATATCTGGGAGTTTCCGCCCATGTTCCTGACATAACTAAAGAAGGCCTTGTGATTATCTTTAGTGTCTAGGGCAATATTTCTTTCGAAACTGGCCTTTGATGATTTTATTAGGGATCAAAGTTTCTTGCTAATACTGATCAGAGATGCCTTCCCTTTTTGGGATTTTGCTCTGTCATGTAGTAGCTTCCTCCTTCTGTTGTATAGCTTATTTATGGCCGGGGTCCACCAGACCAGTCTCCTGTTTTTGGAGGAGTGAGTCTTGTTTTTTTATTTGGGATAGCACGATCCATGCATTCCTGCAGGTGCTTATAGAATGCATTTGTAAAGTATTCTGCAGATTGGGCTGTATTATCCTCTGGCCCAGGGGCTTTGAAGGATTCCACCTCAGTCTTGAGAAGTGCAAAGTTGGCTTTTGAGAAATTTTTTACAGTGATTTCCTTGGCTGGGGGTGGAGAAGGGATATGGATGTCCAGGGAAATTTGTTTATGGTCTGATCTTACCAGTGAGGGGTTTACCTCTGGTATGGAACATAGAGTCCCCCTGTTGGTGATGACCAGGTCCAATATGTTGTTCCCTCTTGTTGGAGTGGTGACCAGTTGTTCCATTGCATTAGAGTTTATAAATTCAAGGAACCGTTGGGCAAGGGTGTTTGGGCTTGAGTAGTTTTCCCAGTCAATGTTTGGGTAGTTGAAGTCACCCAATAACATAGTGTTTGGAGAGACCTTCATATTCTCCAGTGTTCTCAGGAATGCCAAGTGGGGTTCTTGTAATAGGGAGGGTGTTCTGTAGCAGGCTACAAACTGAAAGGCAGTTTTGCCCGCTGTTAGTTGCACATGGATGGTTTCCGATGCTTCATGCAGTGCCACTAACCTGGAGATGTAGGTATCTTTGATGAATATAGATACTCCCCCTCCTTTTGTGCTTTGGTCTGAGTTTTGGGGCCGAAACGCATGGTATGAGTTATAACCTGGTAGTGCTGGGGTACCCTCAGGAGCCTTGAACCTGGTTTCTGTTACTGCACAGACATCGATTTTCTCCATACTGAGGAGAGCCTCGAGTGTGTGCATCTTGAGGTTTAGACTTCTGGCATTGAGCAGCATTACCTTTAGTTTTTTTATCCTTGGGTTGTCTATGGAGGTGGGTTTGTCCTTTGAGCCTTGCCTAAAAAAGGCACTATGGGGGTGGCAAAAGCCTTGGCCAGTATACAAAAGCCTAAGGGTGACAGGTGCAAGCCGTCCCTAGCGAAGCAACGTGGCTTGTCAAGCATGTCATCCCAGGCTGACAGACACTGGATCCCCTTTGAATGACACCAATACTTTAGCCAATTGTTGAAACTGATCATTTTGTCTTTATACTGTGGGCATCATTCTTGGTGAGGGCAAGATGCTACTCAAGGTCAGGGTCATACCAGCCTGGGCTACATGGTCAGAGAGCTCCTCTATGTCTCTTTTCATGTAGTCCAGGGAGGTACGTCTCAGGTCATTCACACCAGCATGGATAATGACGGAGTCATACTTGTACTTGCTTTGGAGTAACCTGAGTGCTTGTGTTATGTGGCGGATCCTGGCAGCTTACAGTGACCTTCTCCTTGTTCATTCTGGTGAGCGGGACGTCAGTGTGCCGGACAATAGAGTCCCCTATAACAAGTGTATTTGATGTGTTGTTTGGCCTTAAGGGCTGTGACTGTGAGGCACACTGATTTTGTGATATATGTGATTCGTGGGTATTGTTGAGGGGTGGCTGTTGCTTGGATATCTGCTTAGGAGGTCTTTGCTGTTTAGGCAGATTTTTATTTAGAGCCTCCGAGTATGTTTTTGTGTGTTTATGTGTTGGGTATGCAGATGCAATAGGTCTGTGTGAGACTGGATTTGTCGTGTGGGTGGTTACCTTTTCCTCCTGACTGACTGTGCCAGTCTTGGGTTGAGAGATCTCTGCCTCCAGTTTGGCTGTGTAACTGCATCTCTTACATGTATTAGAGTTTGTTGGAAGGAGGAGAGGGTTGTCTGTGTACATAAGGCAATTGTAACATTGCCTCAAAATTCCCAGATTCACCAGCTGGACTGGAGAGTAACCTTGAAACTGACCCTTGGACATACCAGATTAGTATAGGGAACTGTTTTTTACTGATCAGATTAGGGAAGGGAACTGATTTTTCGCTTGATCAGGAAGGACCAATCAGGAGCCTAATACTTATGAGAAGTCAAGGAGGGTGTAGTGCTTTAGTTAGTTAGTGTTTCCTTATAAGAGCTGAGCAAGTGCAGGGCTTTAGAAAGAGAATAGAGTGATTACTTTGAGAGTTTGAACAGTTCTAAGGGAAAAAGTGAAGAGCAGACTTTGTGGAGCCTGGAATAGTTTAAACCTGTTTAGGCGGCGCTGCCCGATGCTGCTCAGTGCGCAAAACCGTGCAAAGAGAGAGTTGTAGGGTTTTAAGAGAGAGAGAGATCAAGGAGTTTAGAATTGACCCATAAAGGCCAATAAAACTACAGCTTCTAGGTAGTAACCACTCCTTCAGGGACAGGCAGGCTGTTCAGTGTTAACCACTCCCACTGGTGAACACAGAGACTTCCCTTTAGCCCAAGCAAGCACTGGCCTTCTAGAAACTTCCAAACAGTTCACAACAGCAAATCTGTAACTGAACTTTCTTAACTTTCAGAAAGTGGGAAAAAAGCAAGATTTTTTTTTTTTTTTTTTTTTTTTTATTTTATTTTTGTTGTAGTTTAAAGGTAGCAGAGATACACAAGCAGCAAAATAATCACAACAGTGCAATAAATGACGCCACACTTGAGTGCTAGGCCAAAATCAGGTAAAATGCAGTTTTTAGAGAAAAAACGATTTTAAATTAAGTTCAACACAGGAAATGCAGTAAACAGGCTCTAGATCTGTACCAAGTACTGTTACTGTTACTGTTACTGTTTCCTTCATCCAGGCCTATCGCACAGAATCAATGGGCTGTAACAACATCACAGATCACTTATGGTATGACTCAGCACATATACCTTACTGATATGGTTGAATATACACTTTAAAACACCTCCACATGGGCTATGTTCCCACAGAAAGGTGTACATCAACATGCATCCATCTGAGTTGGAGGGGACAGTGCCTGATGCATGCATGTATAGACACATCCTGATTCTCTTCAGCTGTGAGGTAGACCAACATGTCATCATGGATCTTTTCTAAATTGACACCAGTAATATCCTGGCTGTGTGCAATAGACCTGTGTGAGTTGTATGCTACATCATGTCTGTTACATCTTATAGATGTTTTCAAAGATGTCATTGAGGGCATGCATGATGACAACATTATCATCCTGTGGAACTTGACCAGACCAAGGCATTTGACATAAATCCACACTGAGGTATTTAATCAGCACTGACAGAAGTGGCCATAAACAGCTATATCAGCAAGTGGGTAGACCAATGTATCATATATATGGCATCTCACTATGTTGAAATGTGTAAAGTGACCTATGTCTCGAGTCCAGTGATCAGGTCCATAAATCAGGGCTGTCTACTGGGCTTTTTCCTGTCCATTATTTAAGTGATGGGCATCACAGATATACACACCCTGTGTCCAAACAACTGCCTGAAGGACTACAGATTGTAGGCAATCATTGACTCCAACTGTGATATTAGATCCAGTGGCGGCTGGTGACTTCAAATCACAGGGGGGCTGCAGGAGACGCTGAATGGGCGGGGTCAAAGGGAAGGGGTGTGGTCAACCATAAAGGGGAGGAGCTATGCACAAAACCACAAAAAAACTAACTTTAATTAAATACGCTGCCCTGGGTGGCAAACCATCATTATGAAAGTCCAATCAAGACAAAAATAAGTGTAGAAGAATAAAAATATTTCAATGCATTGGCTGCATGACAGCTTACTTAATATCTAGATGGAAACAAAGGTTGTGAGGCATGAAAAAATAAATTACTTTTTAAATACATTACTGGAATGCCAGTCAAAATCAAGTATAAGAAAAACCAGAAGCACTCAACTCAAACTACTTCTCCTTGCACTGCAGTTCTAATTATAATATATTCAGCTTTATTAAAGTACCAAGCAACATGCTGAAAGTAGAAATCTATGTGATGCCCCCACTTGTAAAAATGTTTCTTATCCAAAAAGACCTGCTGCCTGACGACGTTTCATGGGGAAAACATGATAAAAGTAAAAATGAAAAGCAAACAAGAAACAAGCTCAAGATACATTGCTTAAAGGATTACTGTACAGGTTATGGACCACACATGATTGGCATTCTGTTTAGTTTACGGGTAAAGCCTGTAGAGATGACTGGAAGTCTCCAACAAGTGTAATGAGCTTTTAAAATAATGGAATCCTGTCCTTTAATACCCAAGGCTTATACATTATCTAGTCAAGTATTCTCTGCATGGCAACAACAGAAAGGCTTTCAATGTTGGCAATTCTTTAACAGTATGCTTATTAAAGCTTACTTGCATCTTACGATGTCAGACAAGCTTACCTTATGGTCATTAAAGCATTGCTACTTAAACACAGAGCAACAGGCACTTTGAGTAATAAGCATAAATCAACAGTACAAAAATATGACAGAAACCAGACCATTCTGCAAAATCAAGGACAGATGAAAAGCCACTGTAGTACTTATGCAGTGTGTCCTCCCCATCCAAGGTAGATACAACTACTCCTTGCCTTGCTTGGACACATCCAGAGTCACTACATGGGGAGTGGGGTGCAACAAGCATGTCACAATTTGAAATCTCTCTGGCTGACTGTGATGGCCCTGACACATTTGTCATACCTCTCAACTTCAAGAGCAAGAAATCTGGACAAAGCCATACACAGAAGTGGGACAAAGGCACAACAAGAAGGACAATTTTTAAATATTGCTCTAATAAACTTAGAAAGATAATAGAATAGGTCTTGCATTAGTATGAATTTTCTGAAGGGTATAAAATCTGAAACTCAAATGTCTGTCATTTTCTAACTTCAGTCTTTAGTGATTTGTCACTAATTTGCCAAAAACACAATTTTATGAAAAATGGACCAAAAATGTGATGCAAAAATATAAAATAGACACACAATACAGCTTCTACCTGTCAAAGAAGGGACACTTTAATATTAGTACTGCTACCTTGAGCAGCTGACAAAATAAAAGAATCTACATGCATTTCAAGTAATCTATAACTTTGATTATTACAGTTATTTCTTAATTGTAAACCCTCCATGTTTTCTTCCAAAATTGCTATTTTATGGAGGGATTATTAGGGGAACAGCAACATTTTGAGCCAAAAATTGGGGACAGTTGAGAGGTTGGCTATGCCTAATTCTATAAAGCAATTTATTTGCATGTACCTCTCAACCTGTTAATGCAGTAAATCTGAACAAGGCCAAATATATTGGGGCACATATAAACAGTACTAAAATTGCTCTTGTATAAATTGAGACAGTTGATAGAACGGCTCTTACTTTAACATGCATTTTATGAAGGTTATGAAGTCTGAAACTTATTATTTAGTGACTTCTGGCAAATCATTTAGGAATTAAAACTACAAATTTTATGAACAACAAACCAAAAATAAGAAGCAAAAATCTATTCATTCTTTGAAAATCTGGACAGTTGGGAGGTATAGTTCAGCTGGGCCTGTCTGAGTTTGCTGCCCTTCCCCTGACAAAATAATGGTTGAACTGGAGCCTCTGCAGCCATTCCAATTAACCATTACTTGGCTATTTCACTCCATTTACCATAAACACTAATGTGCATACTGCTTTACTTCAATGATTGGACTTCATTTGAAAGTTTTATTTTGTATTTTACAGCACAAACATTAAGTAATCTGTTAAACAAAGCAATGCAGTCTCACAATGAAAACTTAGCATTAAAACTTCTCTGCCCTTGAAACTCACATTCATTGAAACCCACATTCAAAGAAAATACATTTTGCCAGTGGCAGATAAAGATTAATTTTGGGCTGTTTTCGAATCATAGGCCCCTTGCATATGAAACATACATGTGCTCTTTGATACACCTTCCTCATTGTACTAAAAATTATATTCCTTGTACAATACAGTACACTTGTTAGAGGGTGTTTTAAATTTGTTTTGAACATTTTTCCAGTAAGCAATGAAACAAAACATATGCACCCATAATGGCAAAACTGCCCAGTTGAGAACATTTATCATAAAAAAGTCTACTCAGACTTCCACAGTCCACCATTATTAGTAAATATACACAATTCTACAGTCCACCATTATTAGTAAATATGCACAATTCCACAGTCCACCATTATTAGTAAATATGCACAATTCTACAGTCCACCATTATCAGTAAATATGCACAATTCTACAGTGCACCTTTATCAGTAAATATGCACAATTCTACAGTCCATATTCAGTGAATTCAGTTCTTGCCATAGCTGTCAACCTTAGCACAAAAACCTGGACGAAGCCAATAATGGGGGAATACAGTCCCAAAAATAGGGACAAATTTAAAATATTCATCTTATAAACTTAGAAAATTGCTAGAAAAAAGGTTGTGCTACTATGTATTCTGAAGAACATGAAGTTTGAAATTCAAATGCCGGTCAATTCTACTGCGGACAGAACAAAAACAATTTTCAGCAGAGACGCGGGGATTAATACTGCAGACACGTCTTTGTAAAATGGCAGGGCATCAGAGCAAATCCACACAAACACAGGCAGGAGATGCAGACTCCAAACAGAAGCCACCCCAACCAAGAATCAAACCAGAAAACCTATAGCTGTGAGGCAACAATACTACCACCGCACCATCAATTATGCAAGGAATTAAACATTCAGAAACCTGAAGTCTGAAATTCAAATGCCTGTCAATTTTACTGCGGACAGAACAAAACCAATTTTCAGCAGGGATTAAAACTGCAGACACGTCTTTGTAAAATGGCAGGGCACCAGAGCAAATCCACACAAACACATGGAGGAGATGCAGACTCCACACAGAAGCCACCCCAACCAAGAATCAAACCAGAAAACCTATAGCTGTGAGGCAACAATACTACCACTGCACCATCAAATCTGCAAGGAATCAAACATTCAGAAACCTGAAGTCTGAAATTCAAATGCCTGTCAATTTTACTGCGGACAGAACAAAACAATTTTCAGCAGAGATGCAGGGATTAATACTGCAGACACGTCTTTGCAAAATGGCAGGGCACCAGAGCAAATCCACACAAATACAGGGAGGAGATGCAGACAGAAGCCACCCCAACCAAGAATCAAACCAGAAAACCTATAGTTGTGAGGTAACAATACTATCACTGCACCATCAATTATACAAGGAATTAAACATTCAGAAACCTGAAGTCTGAAATTCAAATGCCTGTCAATTTTACTGCGGACAGAACAAAACCAATTTTCAGCAGGGATTAAAACTGCAGACACGTCTTTGTAAAATGGCAGGGCACCAGAGCAAATCCACACAAACACATGGAGGAGATGCAGACTCCACACAGAAGCCACCCCAACCAAGAATCAAACCAGAAAACCTATAGCTGTGAGGCAACAATACTACCACTGCACCATCAAATCTGCAAGGAATTAAACATTCAGAAACCTGAAGTCTGAAATTCAAATGCCTGTCAAATTTACTGCGGACAGAACAAAAACAATTTTCAGCAGAGACGCAGGGATTAAAACTGCAGACACATCTTTGTAAAATGGCAGGGCACCAGAGCAAATCCACACAAACACAGGCAGGAGATGCAGACTCCACACAGAAGCCACCCCAACCAAGAATCAAACCAGAAAACCTATAGCTGTGAGGCAACAATACTACCACTGCACCATCAAATCTGCAAGGAATTAAACATTCAGAAACCTGAAGTCTGAAATTCAAATGCCTGTCAAATTTACTGCGGACAGAACAAAAACAATTTTCAGCAGAGACGAGGGATTAAAACTGCAGACACATCTTTGTAAAATGGCAGGGCACCAGAGCAAATCCACACAAACACAGGCAGGAGATGCAGACTCCACACAGAAGCCACCCCAACCAAGAATCAAACCAGAAAACCTATAGCTGTGAGGCAACAATACTACCACTGCACCATCAAATCTGCAAGGAATTAAACATTCAGAAACCTGAAGTCTGAAATTCAAATGCCTGTCAAATTTACTGCGGACAGAACAAAAACAATTTTCAGCAGAGACGCAGGGATTAAAACTGCAGACACATCTTTGTAAAATGGCAGGGCACCAGAGCAAATCCACACAAACACAGGCAGGAGATGCAGACTCCACACAGAAGCCACCCCAACCAAGAATCAAACCAGAAAACCTATAGCTGTGAGGCAACAATACTACCACTGCACCATCAAATCTGCAAGGAATTAAACATTCAGAAACCTGAAGTCTGAAATTCAAATGCCTGTCAAATTTACTGCGGACAGAACAAAAACAATTTTCAGCAGAGACGCAGGGATTAAAACTGCAGACACATCTTTGTAAAATGGCAGGGCACCAGAGCAAATCCACACAAACACAGGCAGGAGATGCAGACTCCACACAGAAGCCACCCCAACCAAGAATCAAACCAGAAAACCTATAGCTGTGAGGCAACAATACTACCACTGCACCATCAAATCTGCAAGGAATTAAACATTCAGAAACCTGAAGTCTGAAATTCAAATGCCTGTCAAATTTACTGCGGACAGAACAAAACAATTTTCAGCAGAGGCCTTAGGGATTAAAACTGCAGACACATCTTTGTAAAATGGCAGGGCACCAGAGCAAATCCACACAAACACAGGCAGGAGATGCAGACTCCACACAGAAGCCACCCCAACCAAGAATCAAACCAGAAAACCTATAGCTGTGAGGTAACAATACTACCACTGCACCATCAAATACGCAGGGAATTAAACATTCAGAAACCCTTAAGTCTGAAATTCAAATGCCTATCAATTTTATTTAACATTTTTAATCAGGACAGTCTGACTTGGAACAAATAAACAAATTTTCAGCGGAGGCCCAGGAAGAAATAATGCAGACATGTCTTTGTAACATGGGAGGGCACAAAAGCAAACCCACACAAACACAGGGAGAAGATACAGACCCCACAAAGAAGGAACCCCAGCCAAGAATCAAACCCAAGAACCTGCAGCTGTGAGGCAACAATGCTACTACTACACCATCAAATATCAAGCATTACAACATTTACAAACCACAGATATTATGAGGAACAGATCAGATCAAATATGAGGTAAAATCTGAAATTTTTACAAATGGTGGTGGGTAGGGAACTCAAGTCTTTAACACCTGCATACAGGGTACAGGGTTCAAGCCTGAGGCATTCCCTACCACACCACCATAAGCACCTGGGGCATTTTCACACACACACACACACACACACACACTCCAGTAAAGCACAAGCACCATACACAAAGAAAAATAAACATTGTAAATTGAAAGGCACCTTACCTGAATCCTGAATGAATACATCCAGAGTTAACGTCCATACATCCTTCCCGCGCAATACTGAAGACCCGCGAGATCCACATGCTCCTTCCCGACGCCGACGAGATCCCTGAGGCACTGTCCCGAGTCCCTGCTGCTCCTCTTGCAGTCCGGACGTGTCCCATAATCCTGGCGGTTCTTTTTGAGGGGGCTGCAGTCCGGCAGCCCTATGCCACGAGCCGCCCCTGTATAATATAGACAGTATCAGAACATACCAAAGATTGCTGCCACAGCCATGACAACACCTGCAATTACAAGAAAACATGGAGGTATGTGTTATATCAGGAAAATAAACATACAACCTAAATATAATGTGGACCTCACACCCTATATAATCAGACCAATAGGTATGTGGCCTCTGTCCTGGGGTAGATGGTAAGTGGGACATCCACCAGCATGTGGTCACAGTGCTGACTACTCCCTTGTATGCAACACAAGTGCTGAGTATGTGAAGGACATCCACATCAGAAGCTATAATACCCCCATAGTTCCCACCCTTCATCACACCAATAACTGAGTACAATGCACCATTCTTCAAGTACCTCCCTACACATCTTCCACTGATGTGTAACTGGAGTGTATCGCCTCTGAACAGTGAGCTGTCGTACAGCTTATTGGCCAGATGTAGGTATTCTTTTTGTGCCATAAACATTACTGTCCAAAGTTGCGGAACCCCCATCAAGTTGTTATAGCAGATGTGTGTGTGCTACCTGTTCTGTTGATACACACTGTACATACATAGGTGTTTGATAACATTAATGGTATGGATAACATTCATGACAGTGTGGATTGTGCTATATATGTATGCCATGCACACTAGTCAACTAGCCTGCATTGTTCATAATGTCGCATACAGGTACAGCAGTGCCCCTTCTAACACCTCCAGTAGATGTTACAGTGATAGGACATTGTGTGTGTGATTACCCTCATAGAGTGTGGATATATCATAATAGTTGTACAGGTGTATTTGTGCTGTGTGCCGAATCATCTCTAATCACTGTAAATCACATATGCTATGTCAGAGGCATGGGACTACTGGTGGTATTATTCTGATATTGTCCATAACTGTGGTTGGTTCTTTTAATGTTGTCGATCAGCCTTTACCAGTGTCCCACTTGCTGGAGACCTCTGCTGAGATTATACTCCTATTCAGGCAAATCAGTTTGCACAACTTCACAATATGTACCCTATCCCAACAGCATGTCAAATTCCTGATAAATGTCCTCTGCATTATTCATGTAAGGATGCTTATCTCACACAGACATCCTCTCCAATGTTATGTCAGCTTGTGTGACAGTCACATAATACACATTTTCACTGTGCAGTCCCTACTGTACCATATTGATATGTGACTGGTGTTGCTGCTACAACCATCTTCCATTAACTTGCCCTCATCTGCTGTACATTAGGTTGTTTCACCTGTCCTCTTCCCCTGTATTCATTCCTACAATTCATCTGTGTGACCTTATTCAATACACACACTTCCCCTGAGTCTTTGTTTTATGTGGCAGTCAATGTACTGTAATAGATCATTTACACAATTTCAGTACAGAATGCCAGGAATGTGATTTCCAATACAGTACTGTAGATACACCGTCCTGTACGGTGTTTGGACCATATACTTTTTAAAGAAAGTCCAGATGTGTTCCTTATAAAATTTGTGGCTTTCTGTCATATCGCTGGGATGATCTCAGAAATGATGTGAATGAATATTGCATACATTTAAGTTTCATACTTCAAATGCTTCAGAACATATATCTTAACAAAAACGCTGTTTTTTCTAGCACATTTTTACAGGGCAAATATGTCAAATATGTCCCTATTTCTGGGTCACTTTCCACCCATTATGTTGGCCTTTGTCCAGATGTCTTCCACTAGGAGATTGAGAACTATCTGTAAAGCAAGGTAATCATTGTGGCATTCCACGCAAAACCATGGACCATTAGTGCTCTGATTTAAACAGGAGTGCTATCCGTATTCACTTACATGGTTTCCTGACTGGCAACACTGTTGCCAGTCATGAAACCTCACTTTTTATGTTTAAATGTGGTACACAGTATGAATATGCAATGCTCGCTGCTCACTACAATGCATACATGTAAACTCCATGTAGGCTTTGTGCAAAGCCTACACAGAATTTATTGAATCCTGGGGTAGGTTTAACTTGAAACCATATGAAAGAAAACAACAGTTGCACAATTTCTTTTTCATATTTTTGTGGGATCATATAAACATTTGAAGTTAAATCTACATTTCCATTAATACAGAATTCACCAGACATTTTTTTCCTGCATGTTAATCTATACATACTCCATAGAAGACATACTTCTTTCATTTCTTTTATCAGACCCTCTTATTGCATCATAACTGCATAAGTTTTAAAAAAATGTATCCCTAGCAAAGACACTTCATCATTGAAAAAATATACCCCTCCAATTTTCACCACAGCACCCAAATGCTTATGTTTATCTTTATTAAAGGTCATTTCCATTTCCTTTAAACATCTATTCAGACAAACCAACTCTTCCCTCATTGTATTTTGTTCTTAGCAGCTACAAATCTGTCATCTGCATATGGCAGAACTACTGGAATCACTACCTCTTTTTGCATCACATATCTAGCATCTTTCATTTCACAAGCTTTTTTCAGTCACTGTTGCATTCATTACCAGAGCAAACAAAATTCCACTCATGGGGCATCCTTATCTTATGCTACATTTCATTCGCATATTTTTACTCAGCCACCCATGCATTAATACTCTCACTGTATTATTTTGATATGCTGGCATACACACTCTCCTAATTCTATTACCTATTCCATACTTGTCCATAACATCTCACAAAGCATCATGCCCTACTCTATCAAATGCCTTGCTAATATCACCTACCATAATTCTCATATCTTACCTTTCACTTACAATATCTTCCACAATTTCTCTCACAACCAATAACAATTTTTGACATCCCTTCCCTTTTATACCATATATATTTTCTTCAATAATATTAGTGAGAACACTCATCTGTCTACCTACTTAACTGAATAAACTACTGGAAACTTCAACAAGGAAGGGTATCAGAGACAAAGTCTTCTAGAGCTGCTAGCTAAAGTGATTTTATCTGAACTAATTCTTCATACTCTGTTTCTTTTTAAGTTATGGGAAATATTTTTCATTTTTCATTTTTTTTCTTTCCCTAACTGAATATTTTCCTGGGTTTGTGTTCAAATAATCCTTGATCATCAGAATCATAATTTTCACTAGTTAGAACTTCAAAAAATTATTAGTATCAATCATTTTCTTAACCTCTCTTCCAGCACGCACTCCCTGTCTCATTTTCCCCTCCATATTTTTTGTTCTTCTTCTGCAGATTTGTCTTCACCTGTTTCACCATCTCTCAAGCCTCGCTGTCCTTCCTTGTGTATGTTTTCTTCCCTTTCCCCTTCTTATTCATTATTTACTGTTTGCTCTTGAAAATCCATCCAAAAGTGTCACTTTTTTTTACACAACCAACATATAAGCACATACTTTCTTGCTGTATGTCCTTTCTCACCACATTGGTTACAGTCTACCTTGTCACACTCATTAATAAAATGAGAAAAGTCCCCACAAAAGACATGCTGGGCCAAATTCCATAAAGCAAATGGAATGTGGTGCAATTCGTCAATGTCAGCATGACATTTCTGGATAATTTTGTAATATGTTAATGTATGGCAAACAATCAGAATAGCTCAGTGTATAATGAAGTATCACAGTGCACTATAAAAATGTATAAGTAATCCATAATTAATAAGAAATGGTTGTTCACATAGTACAGTACCAAAGTTATGGAAAGATGATCACAGTTCAAGAACTTGATAGTTTTATACAAATATATATATATATATATATATATATATATATATATATATATATATAACAGAATCTATACGGAAAGGTTAAGAAGAACTAAGTAATCTAAATTACTCCATTATGATAAAAAAAACCATTAAAAATGCCAACTATCCCAATGCGCTACATGGCATATGTAACATAAATTTGCAGGGGTAGACAGAGAAATGTCTGAGGCAATTACTATTTCCATATATCATTCACTAACTTAAAATATGTGTTTCAAAGCTGCAAGGCTATCTGTAATAAAAATATTGACAACTCTCTTTACAGTAAACTCAAACACAACTACAGATATTTCCATAATATATGTATCAATAAAATATATTAGCCTGGACTTATGGATTTCAACAGAATCTGTAGATTTTCTAATAAAAAATAAAAAAAAACGCAAAGGGCAATGACAGCCACATCACCATAGCTAACATTTGCTAAAAATGGGTTCAGGACTTGTGGATCACAAGTAATGCAAACACCCAAGGAAAGTGGGAGATAGAAAAGAACATGTGGGGTACAGGTGAAGAAAAGGGACACACAAGAGGGATATTGGAATTGAAAAATCCAAGGGAAAGTCAGAGGGGCAATTTTTTTTTTTTTATGGGAATCAGCCCCATTTTTTTAAGACTAGAAGGAAAGATAAGGAAAGAGTAGGAGGTCATCACAGAAAGTAAACCCATAGAACAAATATCACAACACAAGACAAAGGTTGGAAAAAAAACCCAGTAATGGAAAATTGACAAACAGGATGGAGATGTATACCAGTCATGGTGAAATCCAGAGAAACATATCTACCTATGCACTATCATATTACGACATGTCACAAACTGTGTGGCAGTCATACCTGGATGTGTGTGATAAATGGTAGATGTGTGTTCCAGAATAATAAAGTAGGATCTCAGCACATATTGGATAATACACACATATCTAATTAGTCCATCAGAAGGGCATGTGTCAGCCAAGCAACATCGCAGATGAGCAAATGTAGGTCTAACAATGGTAGATAACTCCATCACAGGACAGAACCAACCCTACAACCACTCATGTGAAAGTTAAACAAGCAAGCACAGTGCCAAACAGAAGTCCTGTAGAAGAGTAATACATCCTGATACATACACAAGTAGGTGTACACAAACCAAATAAATGTATAATGGTGGACTATCTGGGCCAACATCAGAAGAAAGCAGGATAAAGTAAGTTGACACAATGCAAATGCATGTGTACAGCACACAAGGTGCTGTAGAAGCCACACAGACATACATATAACCAAATGGAAAACATATATCAACTGGCCAGATGGATTGCTGATGTCCACAGAACTGGACACATATAAAATACAGATACACAGTAATGTGAAATCATGTCACATCAACATGCATAGTTAAGCAAGCTAAAAATTAAAATTTCATATACATATACTGTCATGCAAATGTCAAGTAAAGAAACACAGGTGTATGTCAAGCACCCTGGTCATTATGGAGCAGAGAACACTCCTGGGACGATCATTACAGCACATCAACAGGAAATCACTGAATACTTACATGTCAAAGATACATTTGTTTGTCAATATCCGACTATGTGCACACACATGTACAGTCATTTAATGTGTGTAACTATTTATGGAAGGTGTACACTGATGTCACTATGTAATGGGCATGAACATGCTACAGACAACAAACAGGGCATAGTGTACTGTGAATAAAAGTATCATCTATAGCATTGTTTACAGATTACTAATGCATTGCTGTCTGTTGCAGTCAGAAAAGGAGGACTCCACAAAGAAAGGATATACCTGCTTATAATCCCACATGGTATCAATATTGCCAAACCATGATGCAATACCACATCTGACAGTTGGACAACATGGCAACTGTCATCCAAAGAAATCTATGGAATGACATATCTGCAGATTGCACATACCTGATATAGCAAAACAGAAATCCATGGCATATTACACTGCTAGTGATGGAGTATGAAAATACATGTTGTCTGTCAGTTGCCCCAGTAACACACATTTACAGGCTGTCTCTTGCAGAACTATCTACAGGTTTACTGCCACAATGCATGGAGAGTTGAATGTGTGTGGAAAGTGTAATCTGTTAATGTGTGTCATGCACACATTGAAACAGAAGTAAATGCCATACAGCAATAACACAAAAGCATGACAGATACATGGCAAGCATGCACAAGAGTGCATATACAGTTCAATCAATGAGATGGCACTCACCATATTGGCGGCATAACACAAGTGGAGCACACAGACAATACTTACAGACCAGCATGACCGGGCTGATGGGGTTCAGACTCCTGAATGATCTCACAAGCCATTGTCCTGAATGAATCCCACATAGCCAGTGACATATCCTCAAACAAGGACCCCATCATGTCATTCATCTGTGTTCAGAACACATTGTCATGACTTCCTAGATCTCCTCCCAACAATCTTCTCTATCCCATTCATGTTAATGTCTCCTCCAGGGTGCAGGCAGGGTTGGGTCCAGGTTCCTTGACATTGTCATCATCATCATCATCATCAGTGTCATCCTTGGAAGATTCAGGCAGTAGCTTCACATGTGTTCATCATCACCTTCGGATCTAATAATGTCCACGGGTCCCATGCTCTGTAAAGACTAATTGCAAAACACAGCAGAAAAGAAAAGCAAATGTCTGTCATGCAGAACAGTCTCACAAATATCACAGCACAGCACAATATGATTATGATGACAATTTACACAGGGACTGACATGTGTCCACTATGGACAGAGTTACCTATATGTTGTAGTCCTAAAAAGGATGACAGTATTCTTTTCTGAACAATTTGAGATGCTTAGACACACACACACACACACACACACACAGACACACACACACACACACACCTGTATGCACGCTCATCATTGGTTTGTAAAAATAAATGAATACTCAAATTAACAGATTGTACTGTCTGAATTCAATAATTTATATGAATAGCCACAAAGTGTCAATGTTAAAATGAGGAAAAAGGGATCTGACTACATTGTGGACAATAGGCAAGCCATATGGCAAACGTCTGAGACAGTATGATATTTGGCTGAACACACATCAATATAATGAGTACAACACTAAAAACGATGTGATGTCTTCAATCAAAACAGCTGTTAACATATGAAAATCTAATATGTTTGTTGTATTATCTATCAAAACAATTAGTAATCAGTAGCCTGAAAATCAAAATATTGTAAATATGCTTGCTGATATTGAACTGCTGCAATTAAATAGTTATATGCTCAAGTGTCAGTCAACTTAGACTAGAACTGTTTTTCTCTAAGGCAGATGCAATACCAATGTTGACCTGTAGAGTGTGCTGAATATGAACTTCTACAATCAAATGTGTATCTGCTCAAGTATCAATAAACGTAGGCTGTAATGTGTTTCTATAAAAACACCAGTGTCTGAGGCAGGTGCAATATCAATTTTGACCTGCAAGGTGTGCTGAATATGAATTACTGCAATCATATGGGCATCTGATTAAGTGTCAGTAAACCTAGGCTATATCTGTACAGCTACAAAAATACACAAGGTGTCTGAGGCAGATACAATACCAATGTTGAAATGAAGAGTATACCTACAATCTGCAAACACTGACACAGTCTGTTAGTAGGAAAGCTATATGCAACAGATCAATCAACAGAAAGCACAGACAGACATACAAGTATACCAGCCAATACATCATAAGCACTAGTCAAATATAAAATATCCACCTACCCAGATGCATGACAGATACGCAAACACAACCATTATTTAGGTTGTGGAGTACATTTAAGAAATATGTGTGCTGAAACTATGACTCCATGATACATAAAATATCAACACTGTTAGTTTTTATTCACAGTTGTAAGCACAGCTACCATGTGATAATTTCTCTTGCCTTACAGATGCATGATGAGTGTTCATGCATTCTAATAAATATGCATGTTATTGTGAAAAATACAAGCCTGTAAACAGGGGAAGATAAATTTCAGTTCATTAAATGCATAAAACAATCAACATACCTCTCTCCCTCCACTGATCCTCACACCTGTGCATCCGCTGGATGCACATGGCTCTGTTCAGACTGCAATCTACTTCACCTAACATCAATAAATACAATGTGTCAATAATGTATCCTTCAAATAGCACTGAGATATATTTCTCACCACAGTTTTTAGACAGTTCTTTATGAAGAACATTAAATAAACACAATACACAGTTGACATCGTTACATTCAGGTGTTAACATTTTGAATGCAGATTGAAGGACATGAGATTGAAATCTGCAATCACAATCTACATCCAAACTCTAACCATGAGAGCTGCCTGACTACCTAACATATCTTAACTGAAAAAGTATGTTTGCATGCAGTGAAAAGAGTTTATGCTATGATATCATCTGGATGGGAGATGGTCTACTAATAATGATCTTGGTTTAGGATTGCAAAGTATAAACGTGCTGCTCATGCAGCTAAACAGTTGGAAAATTATATTTATGTTATCACTGTGCTCAGAAAAAATAATGGTAATGGAGAACATACATTACTCAGGCAGTGTAACAGTGTCATGTAGCATGCAGCTTCCGTGAACAGAACTATACATGTTGCTGTACATTATAGACAGAACAGGGTGTGTGTGTGTGCGGACCATGATATTCCTCGCTAAATTGCACAACACTAGGAAAATGCATACATCTTCCCTGTTCTGCATTTCATCTGTTAGACTGCCCATCCCAATCCCTCAAAATGTAAGGATGATGTTGTTCTACAACTGACTTTAATATTTCATGCGAAAACAAACCTTCATAGCACTTTTACAAAGTATACAATATTAACCAAAAAAATTGCTCAGACATATAACAGGATTTAGCAAGATGTACTGCCCTCTGGTTAAATAGTTGATGTTTAGTGGAATATTATGGATTACATATATGTTAGCAGGAATTCAGCAAATAACTGAGTTATTCACAGCCATGCTCAAAATACAGTATATGTCATTATCAATAAGTGTACTATGGTTCTATAAATAAATGTTATGGACATATTAAAGCAAGATAACAGATTGTGATATATGTGCCCCCTGTCTGCATCTGAGCACACAGCATGCCAAGGTGTAGACATGCTGGCATGCTTCCTTACAATCTGAGCTACCATCCAGCACTTGGCAGTCTTAAAAAACAGATGCTGCTCTACAAATCTTGCTATTAGACTGCTGACGTTACAAGAGCATTAAGGATTATGGCCGTATTCATAGAAATTCAAATACTATCTCAGTGAGTCATTACCATGCACAACAAAAACATTAATATAAAGTAGTACAATGTGGTTCTTCTAAAAAATGTGATGAATGACATTAACCAAGACAACAGGCATAGACATATACTTCCCTTTTGTGGACTGGAACCCACAGCATACCAAACTTTTGACATGCTGGCTAGTTGCTTTACAGGCTGAGCTAACATTCAGCAAGGGTTTCATTTATTTAGAAAACAGGTACTGCAGGTGTTTATTAGAACTTGTGCAGAAAACAGATGAATACACAAAATGCAAACAATTTTTGGACTTTTTATTGTGAATAAATAACAGCTATCAACAAATAACTAAAAACGTGTGTAAGCAGTTAGACTGAAATTACTTTTTAAATTAAATAAACATCTCTGTGTAATTTTTTTTAGGGAGAATGCTGTAATGAAGTAAAATATTTGTTTTCACTTCAACTTATAATGGTGCAATACGAGATACTGTGGGACTATAACAGAAAACTATGAATTGCACAGTCATCTGTTTCCTATACACTATAGGCATCTGTGATACATGAGGACAGTGGCTAACTGAAATTATGTAGTTAGATGTTGTAAAACATATACACACCTACAAAAGACATACTTATGAATATTATGAAAATTTTTAAATAAATTAACAACATGAGAATCGAACCCATGGTTAAGGTAGCAGAATTTACCAAGGCCACTTAAGTATACTCACAAGCTAATTGTCACAGCAGCAAACACATGGTTCTAAAAACATCTATCTGATATAGACAGGACAGAGAAATATCTGTAAAATCTGTAGCAATGCTCAGGTATGCATAGAATATTGATAATTAATGTAGGGATCTACGGGCTGCATCTGCACCTCATCAGCCCTCCTTTGAAGATCCTCCATGTCCCTCTGATGCAGGGCATCCAAGCAGTGATGAACCTGCACTCCAGTGTGGCAGATCCCCATCCTCCATTGATGCTCCTCATGATCTGGTTCCACTCATCAGTCATGGGGAAGTTCCTGGGTCTGGTTCTTATCCTCTACTCCAATCCGGCATACACTGTCAACATCTGGGTTTTCTCCTCATCTTCCTCCTTGAAGGAGCCATCATGATCCTCATGTTGAAGAAATGTGGAAAATACAAAAACAGAGAGCTGGAAATGTTATCTGAGGTACCACTCAGTTCATAGTTAGCAATGGTCTGATCAGCAAATGCATCAAAATCAATATTTGTAAGTGGCATTTATATCATGTTATCAGATTATTAGAAGACAATATGTCACATGTGTCACACATGATACCATTTATAGATACCTATTGGGTGTTAAAGTGGTATACCTGGGTGTTTTGGCACATAAAGACAATTTACATGGGAACAAATGAGATTTCAAAAGCATAAATTTTAATGAACCTCATTAATTATGTATCGCACAAATGATACTAAAATTGGGTGCACAAAAGGTCAACTTTGATTCTGTGATTTGGAGTGAGAGGCACATTGGCAATTAGCATTTCTGTTTTGGTGATTAGTAAATCTCTTAAAGTTAGTAATTTTAAAAGGTGCATGTTTAAATTACTATTTACTTGAAATGTTATCTTTAACAGAAGTTATAAGTTAGTTGAGTGATGTCTTAAAATTTATGCATACAGGTGTTGTTCTTCTAAATAGTTTATTTCAGTCCTATATGCAGTTGTATTGACAGACTACCATTGCAAATGTTAACAGTATATAAAGATTGTTTTAAGGTTCATCCACAGTTCTTAGAAGTTATGTCCTTACCATAACGTTCCATGTGGAGTGTTCATCTCGCCTTTGTTCTTACACCTGGGTTCGGAGCCGATCCTCGGCTCCGTGTCGGCCGCTTGGCAAGCTCTGCATCGAGAAGAAGCTCGAGACCAACCTAACTCCCACAATCCCCCTCTGCCTTTACCTCAGATCTAGTTTGCAAGCAAACCAGAAGTCAACAGAGAGAGTAACACATTCATGCCAAAAACAACATAACTGAGAGAAACACCTATACATATATATATATATATATATATATATATATATATACATATATACACAACAACTGCGTAATGCAGAAGCAGGAGAAACCAAACCAGACACCAAACTGGACGTTCTTCCTGAGGGTGGGAGGGTGGGAATGTAAGAACAAAGGCGAGATGAACACTCCACATGGAACATTATGGTAAGGACATAACTTCTAAATGTGAGAGTGTTCAATCTCGCCGTTTGTTCTTACACCTGGGTAGCGTCCCTAGCTCCATGTTCCTGAGGAACTCATGGGAGAACGTTCTTGAGCACAGTGGAACCAAAGGTTGCCCTGTCCCTAGAAACCCTGTCTACCTTGTAATGAGAAATGAATGTATGTGGTTTAGACCAAGTAGCAGCTGCACAAATAGTGTCTAATGGTAAGCGAGCTGCATGAGCCAGGGATGTAGATACTGATCTTGTAGAGTGCCCCTTGGGTTTGACAGGTAAAGTTTGTTCCGAAGCAGCATAAACAAATATAATGCAATCAGTTAGCCATTTGGAAAGGGTTCGTTTAGTAACTGCTATACCTTTCCTGCTGTCTGCAAAGGCTACAAAAAGTTGATCTGTTTTCCTGTGATCTTTTGTTCTATCCAGGTAAAATCTAAGTTGTCTATGAACATCCAACTTGTGTAACATATACTCCAACTTATTGGAGTGGTTTTTGAAAAAGGTAGGGAGCTCAATGGATTGATTGATGTTATTAACGGAGCAAACTTTGGGGAGAAAGGACGGATTAGTGTGCAGAGATACTCTGTCAGAGTGAAAGATCAAATAAGGGTGTTTAATAGAAAGAGCCTGAAGCTCTGACACCCGTCTAGCCGATGTAATGGCCACCAAAAAGAGGGTTTTCCATGACAAATACTTTAATGGACAAGAAGAGGCTGGTTCAAACGGAGGTAGCATCAATTTAGATAATAAAAGGTTCAGATTCCAAGGTGATGTAGGAGTTCTAACTGGTGGTCTAATATGGAAAGATCCTTTCAGAAAGGCCTTACAAAGTCTGTGAGCCATAATAGGGGCCCCACATTCTTCCACATGAAAGTTGGAAATGGCAGCCAATTGCACTCTCAAAGTGGCAGGAAAAGCTCCTTGGTGGAAAAATTTGGTTAAAAACTCCAAGATCTTATTTAAGGGAGCTATAACAGGGTCCAATTGCTGTGTATTTGCCCAGTAAACAAAACGCTTCCATTTACTAGTGTAAGTCTTTGTAGTGGAAGCTTTATGAGAAGCCACTAGTATATTCTGAACTGCAGGTGAAAGAAGATCAGACCTGGCTAAGTAGGGAAGCGGAGCAGCCAAGCTGCTAGTTGGAGTGACAGTAGCGAGGGGTGGGGAGCCCCTGACGAGTGAGTCAGTAGATCCGGCTCCGGGTCCAGGATCCAGGGCTCCCAAATGCGGTGTGCCAGAAGAAAGGGAAACCAGATTTGACGAGGCCAGAATGGGGCAATGAGGATAATCGTCCTTTGCAGGTTGTTGGCTTTCTGCAGAAACTTTGCAATCAGGGGAAAGGGAGGAAAAGCGTACAGGAGACCCGGGGGCCAATCGTGAACCAGAGCGTCCCTGGGGACTTCCCCTGGAGGAGGTAATAGGGAAAAATAGCTTCTGCATTTGGCGTTCATTGGAGACGCAAAGAGATCGCAGGAAGGCTGGCCCCATTTGCGAAAAATCTCCTTCGCAACTGACTGTTTGAGGGACCACTCGTGAGGCAACAGGATTGCTCTGCTCAACCTGTCGGCTATGGCGTTGGATGACCCCGGGATGTGCGTTGCAATCAGAAAGCGACCCGTGGACTCCGCCCATTGCCAGATTCTCATGGCCTCTCTGCATAGCTGATAAGACTTGGTTCCCCCTTGTTTGTTTATGTACCAGACTACGGACATGTTGTCCGTCTGAACTGCAATAGTCCCTAGAGGAAGAAGGGGAGCAAAGTGTTGCAACGCTAGAAACACTGCCCTCAACTCTAGAACATTGATGTGCAGATTGTACTCTAAATTGGTCCATTCGCCTTGGACTGTCTGTCCCTGACAGATGCCCCCCCACCCTATCAGGGAAGCGTCCGTGGTCACCGTAGCTGTCGGTGTGGGTAGCACAAATGGTCTTCCGTTGGAAAGACTGCAAGTCTGGAGCCACCAGGCTAGGTGTGATTTGCATGTGTTTGTGATCAGAATTTCGTGTGTCAGAGGAAGCTGTTGGAACGACCATTGTGCAAACAGTAGCCATTGTAGAACTCTCATGTGCAGTCTTCCCAATGGTATCGCAATGAGAGAAGCTGCCATGAGACCCAAAACCTTCAAAACCAGTTTTGCTGGGTATTTTCTGGATGACAGAAGAAGAGATATGTGGCTTTGTAGTGAGGCTATCCTTTCTGGAGGAAGTCTTAGAATTAAACGATGCGTATCCAATTCTGCTCCTATGAATAAGATATGCTGTGATGGCTGTAGTAAAGATTTTTCGAAATTTACGGAAATTCCGAGATGAACACAAAGCTGCAGTGTGTAATCCCTGGCTTGAATCAGTTGACGCTGGGTGGTGGAAAGGAGCCAGTCGTCCAGATACGGAAACACCTGGAATCCCCGGCGTCTCAAGTGAGACGCTACCACTGCCATGCATTTGGTGAAAACCCTGGGGGCTGAGGTCAGACCAAAGGGCAGGGCTCGAAACTGAAAGTGGCTGGCTCCCAGCCGGAAGCGCAAATGATCCCTGGACGCCCTGGCCATTTTGATGTGGTAGTATGCATCCTTCAGATCTATTGAGCACATCCAGTCGTCCTTCTGTAAAAATGGAAGGATCGATTGAAGCGTGACCATCCGGAACTTTTCTTTCTTGACGAAGGTATTGAGATTGCTTAGGTCCAGAATCGGCCTCCAGTCCCCTGTCTTTTTTGGAACTAAAAAGAACCTTGAGTAAGTTCCGAATCCTCTTTGGTCCGCTGGGACTGGTTGGATGATTCTTTTTTCTAGCAGCTTTGAAATTTCTATAGCTGCAGGGTCTCGCACATGGGGCGGCACATCTGGGAGTCTTCTCTTTGGAATTGGGGGCAATAGGAAGGGTATTCTGTAGCCTCTGGTAACAACGCTTTTTACCCAATTGTCTGATGTAAGATTTTGCCAGGGCTGAGGGTATAAAGCTAAGCGACCCCCGACTGCCTCCAGAGCAGGACAGTCGGGCCTCCTCTCAGGAGTGCTGGAAAGGTTTCCCAGGGGTTGTATCCCTGTCACCTTGGTTTTGCGGACCCCCTCTGCCGCCAGGGCGGCGTCTTCCACCTCTGCCCCCTCCTCTGCCTCTAGAGGGGGCATCACCCTGTGTGCCTGGGAAAGAGCCTTGGGGTTTTCGAAACCACATTTTTCCACCACGTTGCCCTTTGGGGTACGGTCTGGATGGGGGGGGAAATGGACTCCGACAGCAGACAGAGTCTTTCCCTCTTGCTCACACCGGGTAAGGGTCTCCTTTACTTTGGGGCCAAAGAGAGTGGCACCATCAAATGGGGCGTTAGTAAAGGAAGACTTGAAGGCTTCCGCAAATGAACATAAGCGCATCCAGGATTGTCTACGAAGAGCAATCGCTGAAGCTGCTGCCCTACTCGATCCTTCGGCTGCGTATGAGATCAGCCTCATGGACGAGTTCGCAATAGATGTAAGGGTATTGAGATGTGCTGTAACCTTTTCTGAAACAGCAGCATCTGTAGTACCCTGGAGGGTATCTCCCAACTCTTTGACTAGATCCCTCTGTAGCCATGTGAAGTGGGTCAAATAGTTCAGGGATCGCATAGAAAAAGCCGCTGAACTAAAAATGCGCTTCCCATACCTGTCCATAGTCCTAGAATCTCTGTTAGGCGGATGGACAGATGAGGAAGATTCAGACATCTCCTTTTTCGTGGCCGCTGCCACCACCATAGCGTCTACTGGCACTCCCTTTGTCAGGTAAGCCTTATTTTGTGGGGCAGTAATATATTTGTTAGGCTTTCTAGGGACTGGCTCCACCATGTCAGGCGTCTCCCACGCCCTTCGAGCAATCAGCTCCATCAACTCATCGAAGGGCGGAGTGACCCAGGAGGAAGGGCGAGCACCGACTGCCTTCAGCAAAACTGACTCATCCTCAGAAGGGGGAAGGGATTGCCAATCACCTCTCTGTTTTAGGATCTCCAGGATGTCAGAAAAGGAGACATCCTCTGAGGGTGACTTTGGGGACCCTTCTGACTCATCCAAGTCAGTGTCCGATGTCAATGATTCTTGTGGAGAATCTAAGTGTCTCCTCTTACACAATCTTTTCCTCGGAACTTCCTCGGGGGAGGCATCCGAAGAAGCCTCCGAGGAAGAGGGGGCACCCTCCAGGGGTGGCTGAGACACTGGTGCTCGACGCTTAGATGTAGCCGTGGGTGCAGAGGAGGATAATGGTCCTTTATGGGAAGGAGAGGCTGTTTCTGCTGACGTGGTTGTCTGAGTAGACAACACCTTCCTCATGAGGTCGAAGGCCCCCGGGTCCCGAGTCGAGGCATCTCCCGGTTCCGAGGAAATCGGAAGAATACCCGAGACAGGCACCGAAGGCATCGACCCCGATGACGGAGCCGAGTCGATCCGAGCCGAGGCTCCGAGAGGGAGTGTCGGAACCGAAACGTCGGTCCGACTCTCAGTCCCGGACCCAAGGATGGATCTTCGGCTCCGAGACTCCGGTATCGGTTCCGACGGAGTCGAGGTGAACGGAGCCGACCGAGAAAAAGACGGTTCTGGCACCGAGGGCTCCACAATCACCAGATCAGCTTCTCCCAGCTCTGAAGACTGGATAGGCATCGGAGGAGGAACAGGTGGAGATAAGGGAAGGCCTTCAAGTCTCGACACTAACTGGGAGGAGACAGAGATGAGTTTGGATAAGGCCGTATTCTCCATTAATTTCTGCACCACGCAGTCTACATCGGTGTCGGAGAGGGGCCTGGAAGAGAGCGTCGAAGTCGAGTCTTGGAACCGGTGACGGAGCTCCCTCCCCCGGAGCCGACCTCAACAGTGCCGGGGGAGGGAGCTCCGTCACCGGTTCCAAGACTCGAGGCTCGTAAACTGACAACAGTTCAACACTCGGCCCCGAAGTCTGTGGAACCGGTGATCGAACATTGACTGAAGAGCTCGGAGCCGATGACCTGGGCTCCGACGTCTTCGATTCCTTCGAGGATTTGGATGTCTGGTCTGATGCATCCAGACCCTCTTGAAAAGCAGGCTTCAAAAGCCCCCTGTCCATAAGTTTCCTGCGCCTATCTGTCATGACCCTTCCACTGAAAGAATGACATATTGAGCAGTCTTCTTGCAGATGGAGAGGGCCAAGACAGTAGACACAGGAACTATGATTGTCAGTCACAGACATCTTCTGCCCACATAGGCAGTGTTTAAAGCCAGATTTAGCTTTCTCAGACATGTCAAGTTAGGTACAGTAATAGTGAAATAGCCAATAATATGTCCAGTCCAGTAAAATTGTCTATTACAGAAACAATTTTTTCAAATCCAGTAAATTAGTCAAGTCAATCCAAAGTTAAAGGGGTGGGGTAGGCCCTGAGGGAAAACTCTAATAAAGTATATAAAATTTATATACGGAACCGAGAAACCCTCGATACACTACTCACACACACACACACAGTCACTTAAGGAACAACTTTTTTAGAAAAAATTAGAAGAAATATAAGAAAATAATTAATCTTAGCTTGAGTTGGCCCGAGCTCATCAAATCTGATGTGAACGTTGCAGCGGCAAACTAGATCTGAGGTAAAGGCAGAGGGGGATTGTGGGAGTTAGGTTGGTCTCGAGCTTCTTCTCGATGCAGAGCTTGCCAAGCGGCCGACACGGAGCCGAGGATCGGCTCCGAACCCAGGTGTAAGAACAAACGGCGAGATTGAACACTCTCACATTTACTGGTAATTCCTTGCTCTCTGTTATGTAACTACGGAAAGCAATGGATTCCAATGCTATCCGTATTTAGTATGTAATATTGACATTCTGGATATTTATTCATTCATGTCTCTTAACAAAACTGCAAAAACGTGCTGTTGCTGTTACAGATATGTCTTCAGTGATGATTCTTAACAAAGGTATTATCAGCATTAGCTCAATGCAATAAGGATCCGTACTGTCTATTGCCTAGCTATGGATCCTGAGGTTTACCAACCCATTCTGTAAGTTCTTCAAATTGTTTGTTGTAGCATTTAAATGTGACATGCAAGCAGACTCATGTGGCATAATGCTGTTGTCTTTGGATATCCATGCAATATATATATATATATATATATATATATATATATATATATATATATATATATATATATATATATATATATATATATATATATATATATATATATATATAAAACCACTACTAAATCGCAAAAACCTCGAGACCAAATATCCGAAACACTAAAATACCGAAACATCAAAACCGCGAAATTCAAACTACTGAAAACTGCACTCAACATACACCACACACATACACATACACACACTGTCCCCCATACAGACAAGCAGGGGGGAAAGCCCTCCTGCACCCCACCCCCCGTACTTAAATATTCTAGCTCCAAGGTCGCACAACATACACAAACACACAAAACACCACCACGCACCTACATTCCCCTCGCACAAACACATCACAGTCACAACACACACTTACACACTAAACCCTAACCAACACATTTAAACATAGATACTTACCTGACCTTCCACCATACTGCAACACCAAAAGCGTGAATGTCAAACTCCCGATGATCGGGATTTTGAAATTTGCACTTCTGGTCTTTCGGTAATTAGCGGTTTCGACTATATAGTCTCGAAAGTTTGAAATTCGGTATTTCAAACTTTTGAGATTATGTGGTGATTCTATATATATATATATATATATATATATATATATATATATATATATATATATATGAAGGCATTATTATTTGTAATATGTCATGTTAGTATTTATCACACACAGTGTTATATAGGCATTTACATTGCAATGGAACGCAATACAATGCAATGGAATGCATACTGCTTATCTTGAGATAAATTGTTCACAAAATGAAATACATAAATGGGCTCAAACATAAATATTATCATGTGCATGTCACTGTCTTTCAGATGGCCAACCATCTTAGGGGTGACAACTTCTGCCCTCGGGAAAATGACATCATAATTGATGCTTCCTGCCAACATGGAAAGAGACTCCTAGGCTGTTCAGGTGATACTGTTTGGAGAAATGAAATCTGGATGGACGTCACCAACATGATTAATGGCAATGGAGGCCACAACTGATCCCGAGAAGCTTGTTAATGGCACTGCTTGGACATGATCCTCCATGCAGCCAATAGAGTGACACATTATGAGAAACTGAGGGATGCCACCAGTGATGGACCAACATAGACCCCCGATGGCCTCACTGCATACAGCAAAAGGAGAGTGATGAATCCCTGGTGATGAGATTGAACTGCAGTTCCAGGATAAACATGTATGTTTTTATTTCCATTATAGGCCTGGGTATTGACATAATGACTGCATATTACTGTAGCATGCGTATTCGTGTTTTGTTCTTTTTAATTTACAGCCACAGAGGTAAGCCATTTACACACATCCACACATGGTGAGGATGATGAATGTAAGTCTAATTACATGTCCTGATACAACTGAGTTACAGATAGAGCAGTCCAAACAGCATTTATATTGCTGCTTGCACTAATATTCACAATTCCATCTACTTCTGGACCAAACCAGGGATCAGCAGGTGAGTGTCTCTATACTGTTACTGTGAACATTACCTTGTTAGTGCATTAACGTCTTTTCATGGCACTGTTGTTTACTGTTATATTGTTGTTTCCCTACCATTGTACACTATAGGTACATCCAGTGGAGGGGCAAGCCATGCATTTTCAAGTGCAGACAGACCAGGTATGTTACCGAAAAATTGTCATAGCTTTCATCAATGTGTAGCACACATATTACCTGACATTTATGTCAATATTTGTCAATACAAGCCCATCTAGTGTACAATTGCAACATCCATCATGAATGTTTAAAGTCCATATTACTGTGCTGTATATGTCACGCTGTCAGTATTTTTCTTTGCCAAATACATGACTGTGCTGTCTTTTTTTTTACTATCCCACTGCAGAATCCACAGTACAACCCATAACCTCCCCACAGCAGGAGTCAGTCAGTGGTATGCTATTAAATGTTTCATATCTGTCTTTGTGATAATCCTGTAGTTGACCTCCATTAATACTGTGTCCTTACCATTCCTAGGCCAGTCTGCATCAATGTCCTCAAGTGAACATATGAGTGGTATGTGTATGTCACACATTATGTATGTTTTAACTGTGTTCACCTGGTTAATGGTGTAAATGATGTGATCACTAATACTGTTTTTTTCCCACTATAATAGTTGAAGCTCAGCCCTCTTCAACATCACCATATTCTCATGAGTTTTTGCCAGGTGTGTGTTTTTTATGCATCACATTTGTCATGTATGCTGGCCACGTAAACAGATTATATATTTATTTTATGTAGATTGTTCATGAGTTTTTGCCAGGTGTATTTTTTTATGCATCACATTTGTCATGTATGCTGGCCATGTAAACAGATTCTATACTTATTTTATGTAGATTGTGTGAAACATGCATACAGTAGACTGCAAGTGAAGTCATTACTATTTGTAACATTGCAGTGAGATATATATGCCATTTGTCGTTGATGATATCCATCATGTGATGCAGGCACATTGTCCTGATCTGTGTCTTTGTATCTTGTAGCACATCAACTATCTGTATCATCCAGCAGCCTATCCAGTGATCATGATGTTGCTCAATATGTGTCGCAGGATGGTAGAATGGCTCCTGGCAGAGAGGACTTTGAGTTGTTTGGAAAGTTCATGCACAAGTTTGACAGTGATGTTGCAGCAGATGTAGCCTCAGATATGGAGACCTCCTTGCCACAGTGGAGGTTGAACAGGGTGAGGCCTTTGACCAACACTCCACAGTTGAGAGAACTGCTGCTGGCAGTTCCACACAACAACCAGGAACACAGCATCATGGTAGACATAGGCAAACAGATGCTGTGCATGGCCAGGTGTCAAAAGGTATTTGCCTCCTGTGCCAGGCAAATGACTGGTCATAGCAACAGCATCATTTAGACACCCATGCACTTTCCCATGCCACAGATGGAGCTATGTCATGTATCATGCATGAAGGACAAGAGCTCAGACACGGAGAGATTCTGGCTGCATTGGCCACTCAGAATGAGAGTCTGCTAACTGTGGTATGGTCAGTGGAAACCCTTGCCTCTATGCTACTGCAGCAGTGTATACTACCAGCAGGATTCTGCATTCCCTGACTGTGCTCAGCAGACTGCAACCTGGAGAGGCAGGCCATCTGTCCGCAGAGCTACCACTGGCCATCAAGAATCACTGTCTGTGGTCCAACCTGCACAGAGTTCAACTGCTGTCCCATCTGCTGTGGCCCTACCAGTTACAAGACCTTCAACTCACAGTCATGTTCCTTCATCTCAACATGCTGTTATAGCCCCATACATCCCCTTTGTGCAGCAACTAGGGCAAGATGCATTTGTACGTGGTTGGGAAAGAGTGAACTGTGGTGTGAGACATCAGGAAGGTTACCCTAGACTTCGTTAGAGTGTGTCCAACAGTGCAGTACATAAAGCTGTCTCATATTATTGCAATACCACTGTACTGTGATTTGTATTTCTTGAAAATAAAATTTCTGCATCATGTTCCTGGGTGATTTTTTTTTCATGTTATTATATTGTAGAGATATGTATGTGTCCTTTATTGTTTACCATACAGTGACACAATACTCTGTGTATGTATGCATACCTGTGTCAGTTGTTCCCTGAGTTGCTGATCCCTGTTTTGACACATTTGCATATGTTCATGTTGTAATATGTTATGGTTATGTTATGTCTGATGCTCAGTGTGTACATCTACTGGGTACTTGCCATTAGATGTAATTTGTGTTGCTGTGGTGGGGCAACACCTGAACATCAGTGTTCAATTGGTCTGATCATGTACATGTGGCTAATCATGGCTCAAATATTTGGGTCAGATGCTGCAGTATTGTCTGCACTTGTGATCGCACCATACATTGCCCACACCTTTGACTTCTGTCCTCCTCTAATACCTGTGGGATGTCCTCTTCAGACATTTGGAGTTCTTGGGGTAGTTCATCCACACCTGTAGCTGTAAGTCCACCATGTGCTTTGATTAGTATATTGTGCAGCATGGTGCACACTGTTATCATCTTTGCTGCCTTTTCAGGTGTGTATTGCAGTGCACCTTTAAATGTGTCCAGATACCAGAACCTAGCTTCTAATACACCAAACACATGCTCTATAGATTTTCTGGTTGTTGCATGTGTTCTTTTGTAGGCCACATGTGCAGGGTTTCATGCTTCATTATACAGAGTCATTAGCCATGGCTCAAGCAGATAACCACAGTCACCTGTTGTGGAGAATAAAAACACTTTTGTTCATAATGGAGATTGTTGTGAGAAGTATCCATAACTTACATCTTAGCTGTGTTTCTGTACTTACCCAGTTGCAGTCCCTCAGATATTTCATCTTTCTGGAATGCAGCCCTTAGTCCATTTTCCTTGCAAATGGCAGCATCATGGACACTTCCAGGGTGTGTTGCCATGATGTTTGTTATGCTACCATCTGCTGCACACACAATTTGGCAGTTGATGGATCACCATCCCTTTCTGTTTATATATCAGTCATTTGAATGTACTGGTGTCTCGATAAGTATGTGTGTGCAATCTATTGCACCGAGTACATGTGGGAAGTTTACTATGTTATAAAACTGGTGCATTACAGTCCTTCACTCCATGGGAGTAGATGGAAAGTGTATTTAGTCATCTAGCTTGCTGCACACTGCTTCCAGGAATTTTGCTAAGATACGACTGGCAGCTATCTATGATCATCCATGTGTCTCAGGAATGTCCCAGATGCAAGTACACCCAGGCTAAGACACAGCTTGATTTCAAGGGGAATGGGGTTTTCTCACAGGTTCTGCACAGACGTGTGGGGCACTCTTGTTGCAAACAGCCTGCACCAGTTGTCTGTCTAGATGGTATCTGTTGATTGTATTCTGGTCTGACAACTGGTTTAGTTGCAACCTTGCTCTGACTCTTGACGGCTGTCTTCTAGCAAGCACAGCCACAGCCTCATTTATGGCTTGCATCACTGCAGCCTGATGTAGTATATTAACAGCAGGTTACATTTTTATATATTTATTTATATTTTGCTACAGATTTTGCCATAATCTTTAGTATTCACTCGAATTCCTTAGGGTCCGGAAAGTATGCACTGACGATTTTAGTAATGGAGGTGGCACAGCTCTTTTTTTTCATTTGAATTTCAATGTGTGCACACTATGTGTTTTTGTATCAGACAGGCATGCCTGGAATCTCTAATTATCCTATGCTGAATACTTAACTGCTCAGTATGACTTCTGCATCCACACAAGGTGCACTGAAGTCTTCGTTCTGCATGCTGAGCTATCCAAAAATAGCATCCACAAGCTTTACGGAATCCGGCCCATGATCTAGGCTTGCCAGCATATCTTAATGTCCCTCTATGAGAAGCCACAAAAATAACAACTTGATAATTATTTCATCATGTTGTTTTTATATTTCAAAACAACTTCCAACCTCCACCCACCATTCCATAACTTTCCCTCATCTCTTTCACAATATTATCAACAGTTTCACACAGACCCTGCATGTTCTTTTAACTTTGTCTTCTTCCAGTTTTAAACTGCAAAGTAACATTTTTGTAAGATTTAAGTTATTTCTAGGAAACAAATAATTGTTCCATGGAAATGTCCTTTTTGTTAAACAGTTCCAGAAATTTCATCATTATGCTATCAGTTTCAAATGTTAAGTCACAAAAAGTCTCCGTCTCAGTATGTATAAAGGACTGAATTTATTGCACTTTAAAACCCAGAACAGTTTGTACATTATCCCATATATAATATCAATTATGGTGTCATTTTTTACTCATATTCTCGCAGTTGGTCTTCTCTTCTTTTAAAAGTGGTTTTACTTAGTTTGTTGCTGTTCTTTTTTACCTGCTGTCACTACTGCATACGTTTTAGTTACTGCATTATTTGCTATCACAAAACCAAACACCTTCTCAGTTTGTTGCTGCTTTCCTCTTTTACTTTATGTCACTGCTGCATAAGTCTTTAACTGTTGTATTCTCTGCTGCCACATTATCTGGTTCCTTTTCCACATTACAATCCTCAGCACTTCTGAAAATGTTATCTGCCATCTCACCCCATGGGACAGCACAACTATTACCTGGATCATCCTACTCAATTATTTGTAACAGAACATCATCTGCAAGTCCTCTTGATGTCAGGTCTGTTATCTGCACAACTTCATAAGACTCACTTACTTCCTTCTCCATGGAGACAGCTAAACTCTGCTCACTTGTAACATCCACCACACAGGAATCTTTATTTAAATTCTGAAGCTCCATACTAAGCAAATTTTTCTCCAAAATCTCACTTTCCCCTCCAAAGTTTCCATAGCTTTACTCTTCTTCATCATGCCGCTGTTTCACTTAGACCTCTACCTTGCTGCTGTAGAAGCCCACTGGCACCATCTAGCAACTCCGAAGAGTAGGAGAAATTCCCTAATACCGTGCCAAATTTCCCCTGCTCAGTGATGAATATTGTATTGGGTCTCTCCTAAAAACAGCCCAGTGGAATTAACCTGGGAAAAAAAAAATTGCACATAGCAGGGGTAAGATAGCATAATGATTAAGGCCTTCACCTCACAGATACAAAGCACAGGGCTTTGATTCTAACTTCAGGTTATTAGTTTGTTTTTTAATAGTCTGCTGATTGTTTGCTTAGATTTTACCTGTGAATCCACTATCCCTATCTATAGCCATGGAAGCATGCTAACGTTATGCCAAAAACAACACTGAAAACTATAGGCCAATAACAACACTAAGGCCATAATCAAATGTTTTTGAACATGTAGTATGCATGCAATTTATGAGCTATTTATTTGAGGATAATTCATTAACTGAAACAAAACATAGACTCAGGCCAACAGAAGTAATCAGACAGCTATCATAAAGCTTGCTGATCACATAGCTACAAAGATGGTGAACTTAGAAGCTTCTCTAGTTTCTGATTTATTGATGGTGTTCAGTCTTGTTTTAGCAAACCAAACACATACCCATTGGTGTTCTGTGTCACAGTGTCCACTCTGTTGTATGCATCCATAGCAGGTGTTGATGGGGCTCTGTATGGCATCACAAGTCAGGCTCCAGCACATACCCGCAATCACCTGTTTGTAAAAAGTGGAGAACACATATTTAGTCCTCATGCTTGCTGGTTCTGCTTTCATTATACTTGTGATCCTGTACATACTTAGTAGGAGTCCCTCAGGGATTTCAGTGTGCTGGAAAGTGGCCCTCACACCACTTTCCCTCCATATTGCTGCGTCATGCACACTACCAGGGTGTGTTAGCATGAAACTAGTAATGAAGCTTTCTGTAGAACCCATAACCTGACAAGGGAGTGATATCCATCCTTTTCAGTTGAGGTAATGTTCAACATCAGGTATCTCTGGGGGGTTGACTGGGACATTGGTGCAGTCTATTGCACCTAGGACATGTAGGAAGTTGGCAATGGCCTAGAACTGTTCCATTGTGTTTCTGTGCTCCATAGCTGTTGTTGGGAAGTGGATGAATTCATCCACTTTCCTGCACATTACTACTAGGAACTGTCCTTGAATGTGACTGATGGCTACCTGGTACATTCCTACAGCATTTCCCATATGTTGCAGGAATGTCCCAGATGTCAGTATACCTAGACTCGGCAACAGCTTTGTTTTTTAACAGTACTGGATTACCCCACAGCCTGCATGAAGACATGTGGGGTGCACACATACTGCACACAACTTGCACCAGCTCTCTGTATAACCTCACTCTATCTATCTATCTATCTATCTATCTATCTATCTATCTATCTATCTATCTATCTATCTATCTATCTAATCTATCTGTCTAGCTCTCTATCTGTCTATCATTTCCTGGTCAGTGACCTGGATTAACTTAACTGTAGCCTGGCTCAGTACCTTGCTGGCTGACTTCTGGGATGTATTTCGAGATTGTCCTCTATTATGGCTTATAGTACTCCCAACTTGCTGCAATGCATTGAATACAGCTTTCACTTTTTTAAAAATATACTTTAAAATCTGCAAGACTGCTGAGCAATTCATAACAGTTTTTTTGTGGCAAAAAGTCTAGCAAGTATGCCATCCGCTGACTGCTTTCATAAAATTGTTGGAGCACTAGTGTGATTTTTATTATTATTAGGCGCATCTGTTGTGTATTGAGTGCACAGAGTCTGCAATTATCCTATGCTGAATATATTATTACTTGCTCTTGTCATTACATTCGTCATGGAATCACATCTACAGCTAATACACCTGCATCTTCCTTTGACACGCTGCACTGTCCACAACTTTGTTTTGGAATCCGGCCCAATTTATCATAAGGCGAGAGAAGTTAAAGCACTTTGATTCTCCCTTTCAGATAAATCTGCCCTCCACACACAAAATACAACTGCAGCTTATACACCTAAAGAAGCCCACCAGCTTTACCTGCAAAGCTCAGTATCATGCACATAATATTTTTATTTTTTTTTATTTTTTATTACTGCTAACATTCTTTCCTTTAGGAAAACATGTTACCATCATTACATTCACCTGGTTTATGCTTCCATAGTGTTTTAATTGAGTAATGCCTATCTCTGCTTTTCCCTGACTTACAACATGTTATAAAAACATAAGTTCATTCCTGTATTTTTGAATATACCAATGAGTATGGTCTCATCATCCAGATCTAACATGTTTTTTTCACTAGGCTTCTACATATTCATCACCTTTATTAGGTTTATTGTTAATATTTGAACTCAAACAACCACGCTGTCACCAATAAGTGCACGAACCTCTGCTTCTTCTCAAAAAATGGATTTTATTCCAAACATGTTGAGCCATAAAAGTCAATAAAAAAACATAAAAAACAGTGTTAAGCGCTTTCACCCACTGCAATGTGGGCTTCTTCAGAACACTGAAACATTAAACAAGAACCCATTTTATTTAAAATTTGGCACCAAAATTAATCCGGCATTTAAAGCCGTATACTAAAATACTCTCATTTCAACCGCAACAACATCCCCAAAAAAATATATGTATGCACAACCTCCCTTATAGCATACAACACTAAACATCTGATAAAATACATCTACCACACAAACCATATTATTAATACATAAAAAAATATATATGTAATAATAAATCAAATGCATATGTAATATGCTATAATCACATAAAAACCTAGTAAATCTAAGAAACAAATTGTGTACAATGTATTATACCCTGTAAGTAAAGTCGCAAATTCAATATAGCGATAGAGTTTTTGTCCATACATGCAGAGTCCCTACACACTATGAATAATATAACTAGCATGTATAAATTGTCGTACAAATGGTCAGGGCTAAAGAAACTGTGCACTCCCTATGCATTAACAAGAATTGGTTTGTAAAATATTTTAAAAACTATACATAACCAAATAGTACACAATTGATCACATAATATCACTAAATCTAATACATCTCTAAGATGGATTTGCAGGAAATATAATCATTAAGTCCAGGAGGGTTTGTGGCATCTAAATATAGTTGCCGCCACATTTCCTTAAACGCTAATAATGCTTTATGGTCACACCCTAGGGGATCTGTATTAATAATTTCCAGTATGGCAAACCTGAATTCTTGAGTGTCACCCATCTTTCAATATGCCTATATAATGCATTAGTAGTGTCTTTCATTCGTATACAATAAACATGATCATAAATACGTTTTCTGAAACATCTTTCAGTTTTGTCTACATGAAAACTGGAACATACTATACACTTAGCCAGATAAATAATCATTTTGGTCTTACAGTTGCCATATTTAAATTTAATCTTTGTGTGAACCGTATTATCAATCGTTGTACTAGATGCTTCTAATATATATCCACATTGATTGCACATCCTACATTTCACTGTATGTTTCCCTTTTTCTTTGTTGTTTTTTGTTGTAAATGTCTTTTGATTGTATCTCTCCAGATACCATTTAATATTGTGACCTATTTTAAATGCAAACCTAGGTTTAGTTCCTATTATATCTGTCCAGCTCGTATCCCTCAACAACATGAACCAATATTTGGTTAGTATATTTGTAACCTGTTCTACCTCCATCTTGTAAGTTAATGTACAAGATTTATCATATTGAATAATATCTATTTGATTATCTTGATTTATTTTACTTATCTTATTGGATCTAAACCTTTGGATATCTCCAGATCCAGATTTAGGGATACTATGTGATCAATTGTGTACTATTTGGTTATGTATAGTTTTTAAAATATTTTACAAACCAATTCTTGTTAATGCATAGGGAGTGCACAGTTTCTTTAGCCCTGACCATTTGTACGACAATTTATACATGCTAGTTATATTATTCATAGTGTGTAGAGACTCTGCATGTATGGACAAAAACTCTATCGCTATATTGAATTTGCGACTTTACTTACAGGGTATAATACATTGTACACAATATGTTTCTTAGAATTAGTAGGTTTTTATGTGATTGTAGCATATTACATATGCATTTGATTTATTATTACATATATTTTTTTTATGTATTAATAATATGGTTTGTGTAGTAGATGTATTTTATCAGATGTTTAGTGTTGTATGCTATAGGGGAGGTTGTGCATACATATTTTTTTTGGGGATGTTGTTGCGGTTGAAATGAGAGTATTTTAGTATATGGCTTTAAATGCCGGATTAATTTTGGCACCAAATTTTAAATAAAACGAGTTCTTGTTTAATGTTTCAGTGTTCTGAAGAAGCCCACATTGCAGTGGGTGAAAGCGCTTAACACTGGTTTTTATGGCTTTTTATTGACTTTTATGGCTCAACGTGTTTGGAATAAAATCCATTTTTTGAGGAGAAGCAGAGGTTCATGCACTTATTGGTGACAGCATGGTTGTTTGAGTTCTAGTTGAAGTAGTCTTTGGATTATTCAGTTATTGTCAATATTTACAAATGCATGTGCCAGCAAAATAAAGATACCCTCCTTATAAAGTCGGAGAGTGTTTAATATGGATGGGCATGCACTTTTGCTTAATCAATTTCAAATCATTAGCGATGCTACCTCTAGCATGGTGTCACAGATCAGTCCAAGTTAAAACTCAATCTGTTCCTTTTAGCACTGAAGCTTTTCCTTTGGGAGTTGCAAAAGTTTTCTATTGCTTTCTTTCTGTCCTCCCTCTTCATAATCAATCTGCTCAGATTATTTCCTAATTCCCACCTCACCATTTATGTAGACAAATTTGTAATCCTTTGTACTGCTGATGCCATTTAAAAAGTTCAGTCCCTGACAGCATATACTTTTTCCATGTTCTGGAAGTATTGTTCTTTAACATATAATACCTTAAAACCCATACCATGACGTCATGTATAAGAAATTATTCATTTGACTCTACCAAATGTATTATTACTACTACTACCATCTTTAACACATCTGTTTCCTGGGGCCCTAATTTTAAGCAGATTTATACCTGGCTAGTCCCTTTCCTATATTTTTTGCATATCATACCAGTTTGATTTGTCTGCCTATTATAAAACAACTTCAAACAGCCACAGAACTTGAAGACTCCTCATGTTCAAATACAGAGCTGCCAAGTTAAAAATATTCTTATTCCCCAGCATGGTTAACTACCTTCCCCACTTCTCATCTCCTCAACCTCTAACACTTCATTTCTTCTGTCTTTTAAAAACAAACAAGTCATCTCATTCTTTATGTGCTGGAAATATTTATTTATCTCCTTTACTAAATCTATCTGCCTTCCAGTTCCTAATGGGACCATCTTGGTACCTTCTGTTCTTATGCCAAGCCATTTGATTAATACTTATTTCCCTTTCTAAGTAAAATTCTTACATATCTCTCTTACTGACTCAGAAATCAGCAAACATGGGTTTCTACTCTTCCACATCCTACCTTCACTTAAGTATCTTCTGACAAAGAGCTGGATTCCAAAAAAAATTTTCAGACACAGTAGTACACCGAAGGAAGGCTTCAGCAAATGAATGGTGGACAAAATTTCATAAAGTATGCTTAAGCAAGCCTTAGGAATTATTTATTGAGAGCAGGATAATTAAGGAATCTGCATATGCCTGCCAGATTCCAAAATACAGCGAGCATGCCCAATGCAACTTAAAGTGCTTTGCCAACAACTTTATGAAAGCATTCAGCAGAGGTTACGTTTATTACAATGAGAGAAAGCTCCTTTTTATGGAATCCTATGGAATCCACATCATTACCAAAAAAATATGCAACTGGTACAGCAGGCTGGGGTACTGACAGCCATAGAGGAAATTTTGGCAATATGTCCTAGAAACCAGCCAGTTAGACTTTGAGCTAGGCAACATCTAAGCCAGCTTTCTGATCAAGAAATAATTGACAGGTACCTATTAGACAGAGAACAGGTGCAAGCTGCATGTAACATGTGTGTCCTGGACATCTATGCATGTACCTTGCGAGGTAACCCTATATTTTTTTAAGCCAAATTATGCCCAAGCTAGGTATACTGACATCGGAAACATTTCAATGGCATATGGGAGATGCAGTAGGAGTGTCCCAAACAGCTGCTAGTCACATCCTTTCCCAATTCCTGGCAGTAATGTGTGTCAACATGAATGAATACATCCACTTTCCAGCTACAGTCATACAGCATAAGAATGTCATGCACCATTTCTACATCACTGCCAACTTCCCTGTGTACTAGGTACAATAGACTGTACCCATGTTCCTTTCAAAACGCTTGCAATATCAAAGCAGAAATTTACATAAGTAAAAAGGGTACCATTGGTGTGCATAGCAGATGGCATCATAACAATCCTAATGGTAACACACTCTGGAAGTGTACATGATGCCACTATATGGTGAGAAAGTAGTCTGAGGGTGTCCTTCCAAAATGGTGAAACACCCAAGGGACTGCTACTTGATAAATACAGAAACACTGCTATGCTGTAAACACAGTCTAAACCTGTCAACAGTATGCATGATAACAACATATGTGTAATCTCCTTCCCACAGACAGGTGACTGTGGTTATCCACTAGAACCATGGCTAATGACATAATCTAGAGCCCCATCCAACCCTGCAGAGGATGCATATAATAGATCATAAGCTGCAGCAAGAAGCATTATCAAGCATAAGTTTGATGCTGAAATCCAGATTCAGGTGTCTGGATTCATCAAGGGGTGCACTGCAATACACACCTGAAAGGCAGCACAGATGATTACTGTGTGTGCCATGCAACATAACATGTTAAAAGAAAAACCTGGCAGCTTGCTGGTGGTGGTGATCTACCCCAAAAACCCAAGATGTCTGAAGAAGACATTCCACAGCTGCCAGGGGAGGATCAGGAGGACACAGTGGATACAGGATATGGGCATGGGTGATGGAGAATGCAGACACAAGTCCTAGCAAAGGCAACATTGCAGTGTCTGGCACACACTTTTGACTCATGACTGGTCACAAGTATATACGTACAAATAGTAAACACTGATGTTCACATGTTGCTCCAAAACAGCAGCATAGTTTACAACTAACAGAAATGATCTATCAGTTGTACACAGTGAACATGATACATAATCTAATCATAATGTATAGCACTATAAACACATATAAAACACTGAGAGGAAACAGCAATCCAGGAAGACAATCTGCAAGGTACATCAAAGAGGAACACACAGGCAAATGTGTGGGATGTAGGATGTGTGCACAATTGAGTTATGCACCACACAGTTAGGACATCATATGCAGTAATACTATAGAATATTACACATCCAGGAGGCATAATCACAAGAAAGTGAGGCCCATGGCATGTAAGGGAATGCATCGGCATTTACGTATACAAAAATACTGGCTGTACAATAACAGTGCTGCTGCACCTACACATGGTGTCGTTGTAACATAAGTCATTTCCATGTAATATATGTGCAGACATGCAGAGCTGCAATGACACTGACTACACAATATATCTGCAACATACATCTATGTTGTTGATACAGTAACATATGTATATATATTATGAATGGGACAGTGGTGCAGTGGTTGCATTGTCACTTCACAGAAAGAGGCTCTCTGGTTTGATTCTCGGCTAGGGGTGCCTTCTGTGTGGAATCTGCATGTTCACCTGCGTCTGTGTGGGTTTTCTGCAGGTGCTTCGGTTTCCTCCCACATTACAAAAACATGCATCTGGAGTGTTTCTCCCTGGGCCTCCACTGAAAATTGGCTTTGTTCCAAGTCAAACTGTCCTGGTAAACAAATGTTAAATAACAAATAAAATAGACATCTATGTGCAGATTCATATATGGGAAGGCACTTATGGGAAATACAAGTAAGCAAAGTAATTGAAAATGGAAACTGGTACACAGAAATGCAGTTATTTCTGGTGTTAGGCATGTGCGGGACCATATTAAAATGCCATACATGATACAGGCATGTATACAGAGGCTTTGTGAATAGCAGACAAGGCAGACTGTAAGGAAAACATCAATCATATCTCTTCACTAGCAAAGGTGCAAACATTGAATTATGACATCACATATTGTATTATTTTTGTCAGTATCATCACTAACATATGTCAGTGTCAATCATGTAATACTTACAGACAGACACATTACTGCATCAGTGGTCAGCACAGTGTTCATTATTGCACAGAGTCTGAATGAGAAAGCAGGATATACATTGGATCACCAATCAGTGTTACACTAACACAGTCTAGGGTGCCCACAAGGATGTCTCGCACCATATCCCTGGCTACCCCTGCCGCATCCAGAAACACTCAGCCATGTTGTTCTGTGGAGGATCCACATGTGGTGACACTGGCAGATATACTATAGGAAGTACCATGACTGCAATGTCACCATCTGGACATGCCTGTTTGGCTCACAGTGAAGTGGACTATCAGCAGATGTGTGTTCTTCTGCAATAGAGACAATGATGTCCAATGGCGAATTGTGGGTCTAATGAGAGGGGTCAGGCTCTGCTCAGTGCAGGTACTCTGCTTAGTATAGTTAAATACTCTGTTTAGTACAGTTAGGGTACATACTGTCTGTACCATGGTACTGTTCTAACACTGCTGTAACAAGGCTTTCAATGAAGTATACAACAGACAACATACTGTCATGCTGTGATCTCACCATGTCTGCACTCCTGACCTTTATGTAACATATGCAGCTGGTGTGCTACACAATCCTGCTAGACAGGGGTCCAGGGAAGTAAATACTGTGGGAAGAACTAGCCAGGGAATTATTATGGCTAGGCTTGTATAGGCCCTAGGACTGATAGCCTAGTAACAGACTATGAACCTATGAACAATCATTTGCATGGGCAAAAGTGTGAAGAGCAGCTCCATGACATCAATGGGAATGTTCATTCATCTGTAATACTAGGTGGACAACCTCTGACACATTTCCATGCACAGCAGCAACATTTCCATGTGTCTTGTGAATGGTAGTACCTCTCAATTATGGGGAAGAGTAACCCTTATCACCTAGTCTATGTGGGACAATGGCTCATGAACATCAAGTCCAGCAACTGCTATCACTACATCATCAGAATGTCCAGCCATATCGCCCTCAATATCTGAGGCTTAAGTTTGATTCACATGGCTGTTACCACAATAAACCCAATTCTGTGGCATCTGTGCCATGAGCTGAGCTTTCACAATCATCCACATCACATCCCCACTCAGGATCAGTGGACAGGCTACTGGAGGAGGCAGGCAGTGGACATGCCATAAGAATGTACAGATGACACAGGTTAATTATATGCACAAATAATACATGATGCAGCTTAGGAATGATACATGGACCAACTATATGACTACAATGTTAATGGGGATATAGACTTACCAAGACATTGTGCCTGGGCAGGTTCATGGATCCTAGAGATTTAATGTATGCTACATATTGCACACAGCTGAAAAATGTGAATAAATAAAATAGTAAAACATACCTGACATATCCTGGTGGGTCTCCCCCAACTGGAGGTGAGCTTTGAACTGAAACTGTCATGGGGAAATATATATACCAATAAATCATCAGTAAGAAATAACAGCCATCAAGCCACATTCAACAGAGGTATAACACACACAAGATATTATATACACACATCATTTGGCCAAGGCTGATATGAAGGTTGTTGCTGTCCTAGGCAGATAATGAAGAGCACAGTAGTCAGAAAGTGCACAGACATGATAATCAACACTGACATGTATTAAACATATGAAATATATTACAATTTACATCATCCCTGTTTGAGGAGTGCATCATCAGTCATAATGTAGATCTTGTAGGATGATAAGGCACACTAACATTGATATACAGAAATGCTCCACAGTCATAACTATGGGCAAAGGCACATGACAAATATGGTACAAACTAATAGAATATAGAGACACTTATGTGACAAACGGTAAAGATGTTGTACAAATGTTCCTGAGTATGGAAAAAAGCATCATGAATAACATACATCACAGTTTTGTGCAAATTTGCTGTACCCTATAAACAAGGTGGCTAACCATATCTAGTCTATATGTAGGTGCATTTTCACAGGCCATATCTTGTGATGATATATCTGCAATATACAACGGGATAAATAAACCAACATGTCAGCAAAATCCACTGTTATGACAGGTGTCAGAGGTAGAGACAGCAATGGATCACAATAATAGTATATCGAGACCCTTACATGACATGGGTTGATGCTATGTAGATGGTGATGGACCTATGCAGTTAGGAAAAACAAACATGACACATGTTGCTTGTAGTCTTAGGTATGTATTACATTGCTAACATAATGTGCAATGACACTTGCATTGGAAAGCTACACCCTGTGTAATAACATTCCCTACACAACTGTGCTGGTGAACAAAATAATATGGCAATACATGAATAATTTGCACGTCATTAAATACTGAGGTAGTGTATATGCTGCAATGGTTTTAAAGTTATGACTTACATGTACATCCTGGAATATCAGCTTCATTACCTCCGATGGGTATACAATGATCATGACTGGTGGCATGATATGATGTCAGAAAAATCATGATATTGTCTGGAGGAGTTAACAGTGGACCACCTCCGATGGCACTACTTGACCACTCATATCAGCATACTCAGTTAGCAGAACTGAGGATCATGTCCAATCAATGTCAGTGACAGACCTTACAAGATCAGTTGTGACTATCAACACCATTGATCATGCTAGTCGATTCAGTTCAAATCTCATTCCTCCACACAATATTTTCCATCCATCCAAGGAGGCTGAGGCCAAGTTGATGCAGACCCTAATTATAATGTCATTCTCGCACTGAAAAAAATTGTCACAGTTAGTTTGGTTTGACATCTGGAAGACATTGTTATATGCACATGTTATACATTTTATGGATGCTAACAGCTAGCATGATGATGTTATACACATTTGTCAAGTTACTTGCTCTGCTCTCCTTATCAATGAGAGTTATGCAAAATAATCCTTTATCATGTATATCACTGTTATGTATTTAAGAACATAATGGATATGAAAATAATGTCTAAATATGTACGACATGTCACAACATCATCCCATGTAACAATCTATTATTTATTTATTTTACATTTGTTGACCGGGCTAGTCTAGCTGGATATATGTCCATTTTCAGTAGAGGCCCGGGGAGAAAAGCTCCACACAATTCAAATAAAGTTCACATTTACAAAAGCACATATTTAAAATGCAAATACATTTTCTTGAACAGAGAAGAGAAGTAATAAGAGGTTGCAAATTTATAAAGTACATAACGAAGGTTACACATGTTTGAATAGTATAGTTAATAAGAAGTTACATTTAAGTGTTACTAAAGAGTACTAGTTGAGAGAGGAGAAGAAAGCAATAGTGTCAATGCAGGTAATAAAGGAAGATAAGGAAAATGAAATGGAGACGCAGTTAGGTAATAAATCTAGAAGTAATATGAGTCACTTTAAAGAATCCAGTACTAGCTAGGACTGTGATGGAGAGGAAGCATAGTAGTATTTAATATGAAATAGATTAAGGGAATAGAGGCATATTAGTTAGAAAGATGAAGTAATTTCAGAGATGAGAAGGTAGATAGATTCAGGTAATAATGGATAAGTTGGTCAGTCAGGTTTAGTACAGGGGCACATCCAGTGTGTTTTCAGGAAGAGCTTAAGTTTATTTTTAAACAGAGTAGTAGAGGGAAGTGTGGTAAGTTCAGAGGGAAGTAGGTTCCAGGTTTTTCCAATAGAAATCGAAAACAGAGAGTCTCCAGCTCTATTATTTGATTCGTTGATGTATACAAGAGATATTTGTGATGATCTTAGGGACTTAAGGTTAACATAGGGGTGAATAAGATTAGATAGGATGGGTGTTTTGTCAGGTTGATAAAGTATTTTGTGGACGATGGCCAGTTGATTGCATTTCAGATGCTGGTGAAATTCAAGCCACCCAAGATGCTTTAGATTAATACAGTGATGTGTTCTATATGGATTACGTGTGGCAAATCTGGCTATGCTATTATAGGAGTTTTCTAGTTTCTTAAGGTTATTTTTTGACAGATTGGTAAATATGGGTGAGGCATAAAAAAGGGTGGAGATAAGATGTGTGTGGGCAATGGTTATTCTAGTTGCAGGAGTGAGGAAGGATTTAATCCTATAAAGAGAGCCTATTTTTTTATTGGTAGTTTTCAGAATGTTATTGATATGGGCATCAAAGTTTAGGTTATTATCTATGGTGATACCTAGCAGTTTGGTAGTTAGATCTTGGGATATAATTGTACCGTCATGGGATGATATAGTGAAGTCTATTGGTGGAGATTTACTGGTAGGTGTAAAAAGGAGACGTTTAGTTTTTTTAAGGTTTAATAAGAGACAGCGTTTTGTAAACCATAGTTCTACAGAGTTAAATGTATCTTGAGATAGGGAGTGAAGTTCTGATACAGATGAGGCAGAGCATATGTGTAGAGTCATCCGCATATTGGATGCATGTAGCTTGGGGAACTACTTGGTGAAGGTCCTTGATGAATATAGAGAACAGGAGAGGGCCCAGTATGGAGCCTTGAGGAACTCCAGTATTAACAGGTAGTTGTGTTGAAAGAACGTTGTTCCAGAGTACAGCTTGATGTCTGTTATCTAAGTAGGAATGGAACCATTTTATAGCTAGTGTGTCGAGAGACAGAGATTTGAGAATATTTATGAGTATGGTGTGATTTACTATGTCGAAAGCCTTGGACAGGTCTATGAAAAGTGCAGAGGAAAGCATGTTAAGGTTTCGGTTGTTATTGATAGTGTCAATAAAGGAAAGGAGGGCAGTAGTTGTGCTATGGGAAGGTCGGAACCCATGTTGGGTATTGGAAAGCAGATTATTATGAAGAAGGTGGTCTAGCAATTGCCTATGGATACATCTTTCCATGATCTTAGATAGAGGAGAAAGTAGGGCTATGGGTCGATAGTTGGAGAGTTCAGTGGAGTCTCCTCCTTTGTGAAGAGGAATAATATGAGAGACTTTCCAGAGGTTTGGGGATATATCCTTCAGTGATGGTTCTATTGATGAGGATGGAGATGGGGTAAGCAATAGATTTGGCTGCTATCTGTAGGTATTCTGAGGGAAGTTGGTCAGCAGAAGGAGTACATAGTTTCAGTTTTTGGATAAGGGTGAGTATAAATGCTGTGGGGACAGGTTGGAAGAGAAAAGGGGCAGGTGGTTTAGAGTCAGAATTAGATGTTGTTATGTCTTGAGGAGAGAGCTGAGAGGCAAGAGCTTGAATTGCTTTGATAAAGAAGGTGTTAAAGGTGTTTGCAGTTTGTTTAGGATTGTTTTTGTCAGTGCCTTGTGGGTTAGGTTTGATAGATTGACTTGGATGTAATAACTGATTAATACTTGACCAAAACTTTTGGGATTTATTATGGTGGGTCTGCTGAAATTGTAAATAATAGTTTTTTTTATCAAACACTATGGCTTTTTTTGTTTCACTTCTCAGTTGTTTGTAGTTTTGGATGTCAGTATGGTTTTTAGTTAAGCGTGATTTATTCCAGTATTTATTTCTGAGATGGATTTTTTGTTTGGTTTCCCTAGTAAGCCATGGAGCAGATTTAGTTCTTATCCTGATAGAGCGTGTAGGAGCATGACGGTTGAGTATGTTTAGGAAATTAATATTTAAGTAATCAACAGCTTCATCAAGGGAAAGGTATTTTAAGGAGGACCAGTTGCATGCTTTAAGTTCACTAAGGAATATATCTAAGTTGAAGTTTTTCTTCGTTCTAATTGTCCTATATATGGGTTGAAAGGGTGGATTGGTTTTGAGCCTGATAATGTAGGTTAATGAGTGGTCGCTTATGTCGTCAGGGAGGGTTCCGGCTTCATAAGTCTGGGGTTGATTATTAATAAGTATCCAATCTAAGGTGCTTTCTTTCTTGTTCTTTTTGTTTATTCTAGTAGGGGAGGTAATAGTTTGGGTGAATCCGTAGAGATTAATATGGCTAGTGGGGCAGTTGTTATTGCAAGAATTCCAATCTATGTTAAAATCGCCTAGGATTATGGTTTCTTGGGGAAGGTTTAGAGATAACCAACAAAGTATGTTTTCAATGGTAGTGATGTTATTACCTGGAGGAACATAGATGCAAATAATATAGATAGATTTAATTACATTATCTGTATACATCATATATAGGATTTGAACCCCTTGCAGAGAGCATTACAACAACTACACAACCTTTGGCCACACTCTCATTACTTTGCATATCAACACAGTAAACAGTGAACAGTTAAATCCATCCTTTCATTGTCTATATTTCAAATCGAAAGTACTAACTACTACCGTTATTGTACTAAGCATCAGAGTGTATCCATAAACTGTGCATGAAACTTAAAACTTACAGAATACATTGGAATTTATCACTCTCGGTAAGCATAACACAGACAGTACAGGTTAATCACAATAAACTATAGATACCTTTTCATTCTATCTTTATCTACGGTACATGCATTAGTAAGCATTGGAGAGTACCACACACTATTAACATACAACTCATGGAAACCCTCGGAAATCGTTATTCTCCTTAAATATACCAAACACAGTTAAGGTGAACCAGACTTTATACTGAATATCACTATATGGTGTTTTCATCCACTTTTCACAGGGTCAGTTTGCTTTTTGCTATATACCCATTTGCATGCTTTTTTTCAACCCTACAAATACCCACTATGTCACAGTCACATTGCATTGTAGACCTATTTGACCTGTAAATATTAACTACAACAGAGATATGTAAAGAGGTGGAGTATTCCCCCACAACAATGCTATCTGGTGACAGCTTATCTTTGAAGCTAGCTGTAAGTCAGCCATACCTGACAATGGGTGCACCAATGTCCTCTTTTAAGTACCATTTGCATCATACATTATTAATGAGCTTTATTAACATTCAACTTTTGGAATCCCATTTGCACATGACCACATAACTTTTAGAAATTCATCATTTTAGCCAATAGCTCAGCATAACGGGAAGGTACTTTGTGCAACTACCCAATAGGTATCAGTAAACATGACTATCTGTGACATGTGACCAATGCCATCCAATAGTCTGAGAACATCTTATATGTACCAATTTTTAAAATGTGATTTGGAAACATTTACTGGTCATACTATAGCTAGCTGTGAACTGAGTGGGACCTCAGTTAGTATTTATCACAGGTATTTTTTTGAACAAAGTTCCTGCTTCAAAAAGGTTGAAGATGTTGACCACAGGGAGGTTTCAGCATGTCCAGTTACCAAACTGGATGGAGAAGAAGACCACCTAGATGATCAGTGTCTATGCTGGACATGAACAGGCGATGTAATAATAGAGATCTGGAACTGGATTGCAAGGGAACACCATCAATAGATTGGGATTTTCTGGAATGCCATGCAAGTCTATCACCACTAATGTAAAATGCATCGACAGACACTGAAGATCTTCACCAGAGGGTAACAGAGGTCCGAAGCCAACCTTCAGATGCCTACAGTAAGTTTTATAAGCCACAGCTTAACACCTACTTCATAACAAAAGTATTTCCTAGCTGTATGTGTTTATGGGCATGATTAAATTTGATTTCATGGATGTCTGTACTGATAACAATAATTCTGATGTACTTAACATTATACACATACATCTGTGAATGACATGCCATAACTATTCTTATTATAAGCAGCAATGAACAGTTATAACAATTAGTTCAATTGGTTAAGAAATGATTCACATGAATTGATGATCTCTTATGTTTGGGATGGTCATTTCGTAAATACTGCTATTTACATAGTTTATATTCATAGGTTCATAAGTAGGTACTAGGCTATGAGCCCAAGGGCCTAAGTAAGCCTAGCCAACAAGGTTCCCTGGCTTACGCCACCCAAGAAAGTTAATTTCTTGTGCCCCTGTTGAGCAGAGCCACAGAAGTGATCCCCAGGGTGTATTTCCTATTTCCCATCCACCCTTCAAGATTTTTCTTGAAGAGTGCTAATGAGGAACTTTGCTTGACATAGATGGGTAGCTTGTTCCAGAGTATAAGAAGCCTCTGGGATAGGAATCTATCCCTCCAGCATGTCCTGTTTATTGAGATGACAAGGTTTAGGTCCCTAGAGCATGTAGCTCAGAGGGACTGGGATTTCTTTAGGTGTAGCATGTCCAACAGCTCTGGGTTTAACTTAGCTTTATATGTTAGGCAGATATCTCCTCGGAGTAGGCAATATGCTACAGAGTAAAGCTGGAGTTTTTTGAAATGGTCAGTGTAGGGAATCTGTTTGAGGCCAGCAATCCTCTTTGTGAGGTACTTTTGTGGCCTTTCCAGCTGCTGCAGATGTCTTGTGAGGTACATTCCAAAAGGGGCATTGTACTCTATAATGGGTCTAATGAGTGCCGAGTAGAGGGGAACAATGACCTCTTTTTTCCTGGATGAGAACCCTTTTTTGATGAGGTGTGCCACATAGAAGGATTTCCTGACTACTGTGGTGATGTGATTATCAAAGGAGAGACTACTGTCCACCTGGGTCCCAAGGTCTCTTATCACACATTCAGCGTTAAGTAGACTGCATTTATGTGGTAGTTCATGGGTACAGAGTTTTTACCAAAGGGGATGACAATGCACTTTTTGGCATTGAGCTTGAGGCCATGTCTCTGACACCAGGCATCTGTCTCAGTGAGACCCTTCTGTAGGATGTCCACATCATTTGGGGACTCGACAATGGCTCCTAGTTTGCAGTCATCTGCAACCCTCATTAGCCAGAGGCCATTTGTGTTGGCCTGTACTTCAGAAAAGCAGATACCAAACAGGAGAGGTCCCAGGACTGAACCCTGTGGTACTCCACTTGTTACTGATTTGAAGTCAAATTTGGAGTCTGCAACTTTTACAGTGTGGGTTCTGTCATTGAGCCATTTAGCAACCCATCTTGTGACATAGGGATTTATAGCTAGCTTAGTGAGTTTAGATATAATACCAGAATGGGGGATGGTGTTGAAAGCCTTGGTGAGGTCAAGATAGGCTGTGTGAACCACCTTACCCTCGTCTACGGCTTTGGTGACTGTCACAAAGAAGTCAATCAGGTTCAGAAGGCATGATCTGCCTTTCACAAATCCAAACTGGGTGGGGTCCAGAGTTTGGAAGTTACCAATGTCTTTGTTTATGAGTTCCATAATGATACATTCCATGGCCTTGCAGACCAGTTTTGTCAGGCTAATAGGGTGATAGTTCCCAGGATCAGTGGTGACTCCCCCTTTGTGGAGTGGATTAACTGTTTCTGCACGCCATTCAGTGGGCACAAAGCCTGACATGAGACTATGATTGAACATGGTGCTTAGATGGGGAGCCAGTTTGTTCTGAAGTTCATGTAAAACGCAGCCTGGGAAGTTGTCCGGTCCCATGGATGCTGTGTTTTTGGTTTGGCAGAGTGCAGCTTTTACCTGCATAGATGTGATCACAGGCACTCTGCATTCTTCCTGTACAGATATGGGCCCTTTAGGGGAGGTGAGAGGGGGGTAAAGTTAGCACAGAACCTCTGTGCTAGGATGTAGGCAATATCAGTTGCTTTTGTAATTTTCATGCCGTTGTGCTGTAACTCAAAACAGATCTGGGTGTTGCCATTGACATTCTTGACATAGCTATAGAATGCTTTGTGGTTGCCCTTAGAATCAGTGGGGATTTTGTTTTTGTAGCTAGCTTTGGTCGATCTTATAAGGGATCTCAGCTTCTTACTGAAGCTGACCAGGGAGCTCCTTCCCTCATGAGATTTTACTCTCTTTTACAACAGTTTCTTCCTTCTGTTGTAGAGTTTGTTTATGGCAGGGGACCACCAGATTGACTTCCTTTTTTTGGAGGATAGCATCTTGGTTTTGTTTGGGATAGCACGATCCATGCACTCATGTAAGTGCTTATAGAGTGCATTTCTGTAGGATTCAGCAGTCGTAACTGTATTGTCCATCTGCATGGGTGTCATGAAGTTTGCCACTTCTGTCTTAAGAAGAATTAAGTTGGCTTTGGAGAAATTCTTTACTGTGGTTTCCTTAATGGTGGGTGGGGGCGAGATGCAGATATCTAGGGTGATTAGCTTATGGTCAGATCTGACCAACGAGGAGTTGACCTCAGGTGTGGAACACTGGTCACTCATGTTGGTAATGACTAGGTCTAGGATATTGTTGCCCCTTGTGGAGGTGTGAATAAGATGATCCAGGGCATTGGAATTTATGAATTCCAGACAGCGTTGCACGAAGGAGTTGGTACATGAGTAGTTTTCCCAATTAATGGTGGGGTAATTGAAATTGCCCATTATTAGGGTGTTTAGTTGAACCGTAATATTTTCCAGTATATCAAGAAAAGAGGAGTGGGAATCCTGGGGCATGGTGGGGGATCTGTAGCAAGCTACAATTTGGATTGTAGTTTTGCCCAGAATTAGTTGCACTTGGATAAACTTAGATGCATTATGCTGCACAACTAGCCTGGAGGTGTGGATATCCTTAATGAATATGGACATACCTCCACCTTTGGTGTTCTAGTCCAGGTTAGATGGCTGAAAAGTGTGGTATGAGTTATAGCCTGGTAATGCAATTTAAACCCCTTATTTTCTTGGCAAGTATGCAGTAGATTGTTTCTAAATATATACAACAGCTTTATTTTTCTGATGTCTATAGCACTTAAACCTCAGATGACTATGCATTTCTCCATTATCTGTAACTATTCGACAACCATCACACAGTATATGTCTATATGTCTGAATGCTAAGTAATATAGACACAATATTAGTATCTACATTATAAAATAGTTAAACACTGAGACATACTACTGATATATGATGGAATACATTGTAATACCATAGAAATAGAAGTTATGTACTTACCATAAAGTTCCATATGAGTTGTTTATCTCGCCTTTATTCTCACTGATGGGTTCGGAGCTGATTCTCGGCTCCAACACGGCTGATAGCAAAGCTCAAGGTTTGCCAGTAGCTCGAGACCAAGCCCCTTATCCCACAATGCACTGCTGGAATTACCTCAGATCATACCTCTCAACCTGGAAACATCAAAAATCTGGACAAGGCCCATGAAAAATAGGTACAAATCTGTACGTTGATTAACATAAAATTTGCATACATAATTAAACAACCCCGCCCACTCCAATGGAATTGTAGGATACAAACTCTGAAATGCAAACTGAAGAACGGAACCAAAATATAGCACCAGAGTCCCACTGCAGCCATTCAAATGTCCCATTATCTGGCTATTTCACCCCATTTACCATAAACACTAATGTGTGCATACTGCTTTACTTCTACAATGATCATTTGGATTTTATTTTTACACTTTACAATACTGTCTCCCAATGAAAATAGACTCCCAACAAATTCAGTATAAAGCTAATAAAACCTAAAATGAAGAAATGTGTTGAGGATTGTAATAAAGACAATTTGTGAGATTTTCTTAAGACACTAGAATACAAAACACTTGCAAATGTGTAATAAAAGGAAAAACAAAGGCTAGAAATTACACATTATGCACACATACATAATTCTGAAGAGATTAACAAATTACAATGCATTCAGGACATCAATGCATGGTGGGACAGATACCAAAAGAAAATATAATCAACCAGACTATACAAGACAGTGAGAATGTGTACAAGACCCTCATCAAAAAGAGAACGTGATTTCAGTGTGTCCGTATTTAAACAACTACCTTCTCAATTCCATTTTCTTTGCACATTTTTCAAACATGTGACCACAACCCTGCAGTGATAATGAATGCCACAGGTATAAAAGTACTGAATACTCTATGCATACTGTTCATATCCATTAATGCCCCCCCCAATAAAAATTCTTAAAATTCAAGCAATCTGTCCTCTAAAGGGCAGAGTTGATGAGCCAGAACAGTCAATTCATGATGTGGGAAGTGCCTGAACAAGGAAAACCCTATGCAGTTCAGCAACAGGAGCAGATCTTCTAACACACTTTAAAACATAACAGAAATACATTGTTTTATTCTAATGTCTTGTACTATAGTCTTATAAGTTAAAGATCATTTCAATTACACCCACAAAAATCAAGCACTACACAAGCTTAAATCCTGAAAGCAACCACGATTTATGTTACGGTTACAGTTCCAAAGTTTGATATTTCATCTCTTCTGTCCACCCCACTATGAAATGCCTTTGACTCTTAACAGCTGCTCAGCCTGAAAACCCAGCTCAACAGATTGCAATAATTATCAAAACTCACATAATGAAAGCTACTGGGTTAAAAGTAAAAACTTTCTAAATGCATACTTTAAGTTGACAGTTTAAATCATAATAAATGCGGGCCACACTCACTCACACACCAGACATTAAACACACCAGCAATTTACAGAACCATTACTTAAAGCAATTCCCAAAATTCCAGTGTAAACTGACTATTCATATCCAAGATTCTCAAGTTGAAATGCTTTGATTAATTCAACTAATATTTTAGTATTTCACACTATTTACTAGAACTAAACAAATGCATGAACACAACAATAAAAAATTCAAATTTGTATTCTGGCACTTAAGTTCACCGCTATCACAACCTGGGTAAATAAAATACTCTGAAAAACATTAAGCAAAGCGAAGAATGCTGTTTAAACTACACATATTTTTCCCTGAGAATACATGCCCTATGGTCAGAGTGGCCAGGACTACTGGAAGAGGTGCCAGCCTCCTCCAGATGCTGTGAAACCTACGAATAACAGGGATCTCGTTAGACTTCTCCTTTACATATAAGTTATAAAAAAGTAAAACCCTTTAAAGTTCTCACGCATACTGTGCAGCTGACATTGTTCTAAAATGCATCTATCGTGGCAAAAAATAAGTTAAGTACTTAACTGTGATGCTCCATTCTGAGCACCGCTGTATGCAACTTTGCACGTACTAAAGGTAATCCTTACCAAAACACAATAACTAACACTATAACTTAGTAAATCAGAACAGTTCATCTACACAAGATACACTACATAGCAACCATGCAAATATAGTTAATTCGACTTGCTTTTGAGATACTATAGCAACTTTAAAAAGTTTCTTTGATCCCCTCTAAGTATAAGGACTATAAATCCCAGGATTCCGTAGGGGTACTTTTTTATCCCACCCTGAAGTTACTAATCTTTTTCGCATTAGTGCTTGCCCATCCCCTTAGCCAACATAGTTATGCTTCAGAAACAGAGGTAGCTTATTATACTTCAGAAACAGAAGCTGCGTTTCTGAAGCATAATAAACTACCTCTGTTTCTGAAGCATAATAAACTCTCTGCATTAGAACCATGATTAACAAACTAACTCGCAGCTTGCACAGTATTAAATAAATACCTCTGAACAGCTTGTTGCCTTGTTCTGTCCTTTTCAGCACTGCATAAAATCGAAATACCTCTGTTTCGTTCCTGAACAGCAGCATAATAATAAAAAAAGATTCCTCGTTCCTGAAGTCCGAACAGGCAGCACAGCAGCATAAGATAAAATGCATTCCTGCTTGCTTTTTCCTGGCTAGAAGAACCACCATCCATGACGAAAAGAAAACTCAGTCACAGCTTTTCATTTCCCGCCTGCTCCTAGCCAGCCGGAAATAATGACGCGAGCTCCTTGAGCTCAATTCCGACTGGCTGGTAGCCCTGACGGCGCTGACGTCATCACGCACGTGATGACGTCAGCACCGACAGCGCGAATTTTTAAAAAATTAAAAAAACGAAGCAAGAAAATCGGAAATGAAGGGGTGCCACTCGGGAATCGTGGCACCCCTTCATTTTGACCCCAAAACTCGGTAAAAACCGAGTAATTCGGGACGGTTGGGAGGTCTGCCTCAGATCGTGTTTGCTGCGAATAACAGTATATACATATATATACATATATACAAACATATACATACCCTTCTATATATATATCTATGAAGAACACTTCCCAAGGGGGAAGAAGAAATATTGAATAACCAGGATGGTACTAGCCTCTAAGTCAACGGTCAGCCAGGAGGGGGAAGGAGGGAGGGACATGAGAATAAAGGTGAGATAAACAACTCACATGGAACGTTATGGTAAGTACATAACTTCTATATGTGAAGTTGTTAAATCTCGCCGTTTATTCTCACTGATGGGTAGTGTCCCTAGCACCCTCAACCATGGGTGGCTTATGGGAGTATGTTTTTCAGTACTGTAGAACCAAAGGAAGACCTGTCCCTTGAAGCTTTATCTACTTTGTAATGTGTGATAAAGGTATGAGGCTTACACCAAGTGGCTGCAGCGTAAATATTGTCAAGGGGCAATTTAGCTTGAAAAGCAGAAGACGTAGAGATGGCTCTGGTAGAATAGGCTTTTAGTTTGTTTGTTAAAGGCATGCTCGCATTTTCGTAAACAAAGGATATACAATCGGATAACCATTTAGATAAGGTTGTTTTAGTCACTGGATTGCCTTTTCTTGCTTCTGAGAAGGATACAAAAAGTTGGTCTGATTTTCTAATATCCTTAGTTCTGTCAAGATAAAATCTGAGCTGTCTATGAACATCAAGTCTGTGCAGCATGTATTCCAATTTGCTAGAGTGGTTGGGAAAAAAGACTGGCAGCTCAATGACCTGATTGATATTTGATTCAGAACAGACTTTAGGTAAAAATGAGGGGTTTGTTCTGAGAGGTACTCTATCAGCATGGAAAATCATGTAGGGTGGTCTGATAGATAATGCTTGAAGTTCTGACACTCTGCGGGCAGACGTAATGGCCACAAGAAATATTGTTTTCCAGGATACAAATTTCAGATCACAAGAAGATGCTGGTTCAAAAGGAGGAAGAATAATTTGAGACAACATAAGGTTTAAATTCCAGGGAGAATAGAGAATTTTGATCGGAGGTCTCATATGAAGAACACCTTTAAGGAAGGCTTTAGATAATTTATGGCCCATAACATTTGAGCCACCAAAACCAATGTGAAAATTTGAGATGGCAGCTAACTGAACTCGAACTGTAGCAGCTGCTGCTCCTTCCTTAAAAAACTTTGTCAAAAATTCTAAAATAGAAGATAGCGGAGCTTGGAAAGGGTCAATGTTCTGCGTGTTGGCCCAAATTGAGAGCCTTTTCCATTTACTGCCATATAATTTCCTGGTAGATGGCTTGTGAGAAGACAAGAGAATTTGTCTTGTATTTTCTGAAATTGAATGAAGCCTGGAAATTAGGGGAAGTGGATTAGCCAAGCAGTCAGTTTCAGGGACTGCAGTGAAGGAAGAAGGTCCGGAACTGGGTCCAGGATCCATGGACCTTCCAACAGGTGATGGTGGAGAAACGGAAACTAAATCTGTCGAGGCCAGCAGGGGGGCTATGAGTATAACAGTCCTTCCCAGTGATTTTGCTTTCTGTAAAAATCTGGGTATTAATGGGAAGGGTGGAAATGCATAAAGGAGACCCGGGGGCCAATCGTGTAGAAGTGCATCTCTCAGGGGATGACCGGGAGGTGGTATTAGGGCAAACTAGCTTCTGCATTTTTAATTGATGTGGCTGGCAAAAAGGTCGCAGCAAGGCTGGCCCCATTTGCGGAAAATCAATTCTGCAACCTGTTGTTTGAGAGACCACTCATGAGGGAGCAATATCGCCCTGCTTAGCTTGTCCGCTATCACGTTGGATTTCCCCGGGATGTGCATTGCTAATAGAAAATGCTGGGATGACAAAGCCCATTGCCAGACCCTGAAGGCTTCTCGACAAAGGGGGTAAGATTTGGTTCCACCTTGTTTGTTCAAGTACCAGACTACTGACATGTTGTCCATCTGAATTGCAATAGTTCCCAGAGGAAGAGAGTCCTGAAAGTACTGCATTGAAGTACCACTCTCAACTCTAGAACATTGATGTGCAGATGTGATTCTTGATCTGTCTATATGCCTTGGGCAGGCAGTCTTTCCCTGAAAATGCACCCCCCCTCCACCCTATCAGGGAAGTGTCTGTGGTCACAGTGGCTACTGGGGGGGGGGGACAAAGGGTCTTCCGATTGTGACATGAAGAGACGTCAACCACCACCGAAGGTCTCTCCTGCAAGAATCTGTGATGAGAATCATGTGGTGCATTGGTAGTCTCTGGTAAGACCACTGAGCGAATAGGAGCCATTGAAGAATTCGCACATGCATCTTTGTGAGTGGTATAGCCAGGATTGCTGTCACCATCAAACCTAGTACTTTCAATACCTCTGCTGCTGTAGCTCTGTTCTTTGACACCAGTAAGCTAATGTTTTGGCAGAGAAGAGAGACTCTTTCGACAGGGAGACTTAGAGTGGTAGTTGAGGTATCTAATTCTGCTCCTATAAAAATGGTATGCTGCGATGGCGATAAGGCAGACTTTTTGAAGTTGATTGTAATGCCCAATTGATGGCAGAGTGTCAGAGTGTATTGTGTTGCCTGAGTCAATTGATGACTGGTGGCAGTGGCTAGGAGCCAATCGTCTAGGTATGGAAACACCTGGAATCCTAGATGTCTCAGGTGAGCTGTGACCACTGCCATGCATTTGGTGAACACTCTGGGGGCTGTGGTGAGACCAAAGGGCAGGGCTCGAAACTGGTAATGATTGGCTCCCAGCCGGAAGCGCAGATGATCTCTGGAGTATCTGTTCATCTTTATGTGATAGTACGCGTCCTTGAGATCTATGGAGCACATCCAATCACCTTTCCCAAAGAAGGGAAGAATGGACTGAAGCATGACCATTTGGAACTTCTCTTTCTTTATGAACTGGTTGAATCTGCTGAGGTCCAAGATAGATCTCCAGTCCCCTGTTTTCTTTGGTACCAAAAAGAATTGTGAGTAAGTTCCGAATCCAACTTGGTCTGCTGGGACTGGTTGGATGACTCTTTTTTTCTAGCAATCTGTGGACCTCTACGATTGCTTGTTCCCTGAGATTGGGTGGAACATCTGGGATTCTCTTTACAGGAATGGGAGGGGAAGAGAACAGAATGAAATATCCTCTGAAAATGATGCTTTGTACCCAAGTATCTGATGTTATGTTTAGCCAGGCTTCTGGGTACAAAGACAAGCGACCCCCGACTGCCTCCAGAGCCGAACAGTTGGGTCCCCTTTCAGGGGTGCTGGTAGGGCTGACTGGAGAACTGACCCCTGTCACCCTGTTGCTGCAGACCCGCTCTGCCGCGGGGGCAGTGTCTTCCGTTATAACCCCTCCTCTGCCTCTAGAGGGGGTTTCTCCACGTGTGTCCTGAAAGGCTGCCTGTGCTTTTCAGAACCACATTTTCCCTCCCCTAGGGCCCTTGGGGTAGGGCCGAGTAGGGGTCAAAAAACGGACTCCAACAGCAGATAAGGTCTTGCTTTCCTGCTCACACCTGGTTAAAGTTTCCTTTACTTTGGGCCCAAACAGTGATGAGCCATCGAATGGGGTATTAATAAAGGAAGGCTTAAAGGGTTCCGCAAAGGAACAGAGACGCATCCAAGCTTGTCTTCGAAGAGCAATGCCCGAACTAGCAGCTCTACTCGAACCATCAGCTGCATAGGATATGAGCTGCATGGACGAGTTTACCACTGAGTTTAGGGTAGTGAGCTGGGCATTGACTTTGTCAGCCACCTCTGCAGCTACCGTACCCTGTAGAGTATCTCCTAGCTCTTTCAGGAGATCTCTCTGTAGTCTCGTAAAAATGGGTTAAGTAGTTCAGTAATCGCAGAGAAAAAGTCACTGAACTAAACATGTGCTTCCCATATCTATCCATGACCCTAGAATCTCTGTTAGGGGGATGGATAGAGGTGGATGTCTCAGATACTTCCTTTTTGGTGGCTGCAGCTACCACCATGGCATCAACAGGCACTCCCTTTGTCAAAAATGGCTTGTCCACTGGGGCAGACATAATTTTGTTGGGTTTACGAGGAACAGGTTCCATGGCCTTCAGTGACTCCCACGCCTTACGAGAAATCAGTTCCATGAGCTCGTCATAAGGCGGAGACACCCAAGAAGTGGAAGGTTGAGACCCAAAAGCCTTCAAGAGCATGGACTCATCCTCAGTAGGGGTCTTGGACTGCCAATCGCCCCTCTGACTAAGGATGTCTAGTATCTCTGCAAAGGAGATATCCTCAGAGGGGGATTGAGGGGACCCTTCTGACTCATCTAAGTCTGTGTCAGATGTCAAGGACTCCTGTGGGGAGTCTAAGTTACTCCTCTTGCACAATCTCTTCCTGGGCACCTCCTCAGTGGGGGGATCTGGGGAGGTTTCAGAAGAGTAGGGGATGCCCTGTGGGGGTACTTGAGGCTCGGGGTCTCTACGCTTAGAGGGACCGGTAGATGAAGAAGCAGACATAGGAGCTTGAGGGGAGAGGGAAAACTGAACCGATGCTGACATTGTCTTTAGAGATAAAACTCTCCTCATAGCATCGAAGGCACCATGGCTCCAACGAGAAGGAGTGGACAGACCTGAGAGTACCGTCCGATCCTCCCACACCAAAACCCTGGGCTCCAAGCCCGAGGTAGGAGCTGAGCTCATCCGAGCTGAAGCCCCAAGAGGAAGAGTCAGCACCAACAAATCGGTACGACTATCCTCCCTGGACCTGACGGGAGAGTGTCGGCTCCTAGTGTCCTCGGTCGGCGCTGAGGACATCCGAGTAGATGGGACCGATAGCACCAGTGCGGGTATCGGCTCCAAGGGTTTGACCACCATCGGTTCAATTTCCTTCGGCACCGAGAGTCCAGTACGGCTCGGAGGAGGAGTAGACAAATCTGGTTCCATGGTCTTCGGTACCGACGAGCTGGTCGGGGCCGACAACAATTTGGAAAGTCCTGGTGCCTGTAAAAGCTTCTGCACTAGCTGATCCATGTCCACATCTGAAAGGCTGACTGAGAACTTAGCTGAATGCACCGAAGGTACTGACTGGAGCAGAGGTGAAGAAGGAACTTCAGAGACCGGCTCCAAAACCAAGAGCTGGCTCCGAATCAAAGGTACACTCAGTTCTGATGACTGGAACCGATGACCCTCCTTCTGAAATCTTTGCCTTTTTCATGACTTTATCTGAAGATTTGGATTTTGAGGATTTGGAGGACGTACTAGTACCCTCATGGCTACTCAACACTTCAGAAAAGGATTGCTGTAGCAATCCCCTGTCTATAAGTTTCCTCCTTCTCTCCAAGAGGACTCTTGAAGAAAAGGAGTGGCAAATGCTGCAGGTGTCTTGGAGGTGTTTAGCCCCCAGACAGTAGACATATTGAATGTGTCTGTCAGTGACGGACAATTTCTGCCCACAATCTGGGCATTTTTTGAATCCCGATTTAGGATGGGATTTCTCCTTATCATCCGACATATTTAAATAACACAAACAGTAAACTGCAAAAAGGTAAATTAGTAAAGTCCTTACTGACTGAAAAGATCCACAAACAACTAAGCCCAATCCGGGCACTATCTATAACAATGTAATATAGATTACAAATATAGAGCTAAAGAGGCCCACAGAAAAAAGCCTGACTATTATAAGGATTAATAATTGTAAATAGGGCTAAAGGCCCACACAAACGAAGAAGCCAACAAGGCCCTAACTTTTAAACTATTTATAACTATTGAACTATAGAATATATATAAAAAGACCTAATACTAACACACACTATATTTTTTAAACAAAAAGGAAAACTTTTTATAGACTTGCTGTTAATTTTTTTCCCAAAAATGGTCCGAGCTAACTGAATCACTGAGATCTCTCTTGCCTCAGCAAATTAGATCTGAGGTAATTCCAGCAGTGCATTGTGGGATAAGGGGCTTGGTCTCGAGCTACTGGCAAACCTTGAGCTTTGCTATCAGCCGTGTCAGAGCCGAGGATCGTCTCTGAACCCATCGGTGAGAATAAACGGCAAGATTTAACAACTTCACATATAATGTTGTATGTTGCAAGGTATTGTGCTGTTAGCTCAAACTGTTGAACTCTAGACCAAATTGAATGTCTGAAGGTTATATCTGGGTTTCATTCCTGACATGGAATATTTGTATTTCATTTTAATAATTGTGTATTGGAGCTGATATGTGAGGTAATTTCTCTTTCAGATATGCAATATAGCCTTTTACACATCTACTATTTACATGGTATATTGATGCCTATAGCACTTAAGCTTTAGATGACTACACATTTCTCTGTTATCCTCTAGATTTTTGAAATATTCCTTAGTAATTCTGTATGCTGGGCTGATTTTTCTTTCACCTAGCTTACCCCATTAAGCAATAATCCAATATGAATGTCTCAGGGAGAAATCTGGGTTTAAATCATTGATGTTATTTTTCTATTTCAATAATGACTAATTAAAAACAGATACGGCAGATACTAGCTAGCTCAGTTATTTTTTAAAACTTTTTTAAACATCAGGTATGCAGGAGGTGCATGAACACCTATAGCACTTAATTCCTGGATAGCTGCAAATATCTCCATTATCCGCAAAGATTTTGGAACGGTCCCAGTTCTGTCACAATGGCTGCTTGTGTACCCCATTGCCAATACATGTATATCTTAGCTGTACATCCCCATTGACAATATATTCACTTCTATTACAACATTGACTGAGACCCTACATAAATAAAATAGAGATGTATGTTCCACCAGTGACGTACATGGTTTTCTATCTATATATGTCTGTCAAGTGCATACACAGGTTCTATTGCACTGCCTGATACTGTGAACTCTGCATTGTTACAGCTTTTGGGTTGTGCTGTGACTAGTGTGATGACATTCAGCCAAGATTGCATGGTGTTCTATTTCAAATGCACAGCTTATGTGTAAAGTTGTCTGTTAAATTAAATGGTCCTGATCCATATTTTTGAATCTCCCTGCAGTCATACAGTTCAGTTATTTAAGCTACATGATTCCATACAATCGCAACCATGATGGATTAGCTAAGCAGTTAGGTCTCAGAGTGGAGTGCAAGGTGTAGGTTTGAATTTGTGTTTCTCCAGGTTGTATACATTACTCCTCATCTGTGAATTATTGACAGTGATATAACAATGATTTAAATGTGCAAAATGTGAGCTTGTATGTCATGTCAAAGCTCTAGAACATGTTGTTGTTTGTTGGCTTTTCCCGGTTAGGGGTCGCCACAGCGGAACTCCTGTCCGCTAATGATTGGCAGTAGATTTTCATGAACACCGAGGTGCCAGCTCGACATCCAACCTTCAACGAAGGCATGCCCATTTATGCATGTCTTTCGAACACCCACCCAACCGCGGGGAGGACATGCAGACTCCACACAGAAGGCACTCCCCGCACTTCAGCCAAGAATCGAATGGGAGAACCTCTTGCTGTGAGGCAACAATGCTACCGCTGCACCACCGCAGATAAGGCTCTAGAACATGTGATGTTTAGTATTCTTCACTGTTGGATAATATATAATCAACTGGCAGAATTGTTCCATGCCAGTAAGACATTTTTTTATCTTTTTGCAAGTGAGGAGGACAGAGACAGGAATTGGGTACTGTGCATCGAGTTGATGTACAGGCTGGAGGAGCAACAGAGGGAAAGAGATATGCAGTTGTATTCTAACTGTAAACATTAATTTCCCCATAAGCAATCATAAAATTTTTAAACAGCTGCTTTTGCTTGCAGAATTAGGCATTAATGCAAGACCACCCATCTGCAAGGTAACATTATAGACATATTGCAAAATTCCACTTTTGAGTTATAAGCAGGTTATGTTTGAGAAAATAATTTTTTTAAGCACAACCTAAATGCAGATATATCTGTGTATCTCATAGTGCTTTTACTGGGATTGTTTCACATATATGTTATTGTGTTGTTACCTCTTTTGAAAAACAGGGAATGCACAGTGACTGTTGTGTTGTGCATATCCTGCCTGTTCTAATGCTAAATGGTTGTCAGCAGTCATAGCGAGGTTGGCAGACAATTTCTGGTAAGTACTTCAATTCAACATTTCATGCACTTCTGTAATGAACAACCTTTTTGAATAACTGTTGTTGCACAAACCCAATTCTGTTATTTCCTATCTGTTTCTTAAATATCCACTGATCAGTATTACACTGTTTTAATTGATCAGGTACATAGATAAGAATAACTATAATACAGGTAGTGAAAGGTATACATTTCTTGATGATGAATGCTGTGTGGAATAAGCTACACTGGCAGATAGTGTATACTGTCACTGTGTTTAAGTTTTTCTGAGGTGTTGTACCACATTCTAATTCTCTGATGTGGCAGAGTTAGCCATTAACCATGTTGCAATGTTCATCTCATTTGTGCAAATTTCCACTGCTTGTCCTTCTTGCTATATATTATTAAGAAACATATGTTATTCATAGGCTCTCCAAATGACATCATAGTTGCACATAAACCTGTTTCACTTGAGCTTAATTCTACTATGGACACCTCATCTCAGTTGTGTCTGGCACACATACAAATAATGGACTATGGAATGTATGTTTTTTTGACAGACTTTGTATGACTGTATTGTAAGGTTTTGGTCAGGATTTTATCTCACAAGCCTATTCGAAATGTTATGCTGCCAGTGTCACTATCAGATTACAGTGTAGCAATTGTTTTTAATGCAGACACATATCATTGCTGTGTGCTACACTGTCATGGCATGCTTATCTAATGTGTCATGATATATATGTATTCTTCTTTTGTACATCTTTGCTTTTCAGGCATACTGATGGCTGTTTCATACTTGAACAAGTAATAACAGCATTTTCTCAGATAAACTGTGCATTGCAAGCGGTAAGGTCTACGTGTGTACCCAAATCCTTGACAACTGGGTCGACTCTTAGGAGCGTATTATCAGCATGGTAATCAGCTGGGATGTTTGACTTCCCAAAGGGCACAATTATGCATTTCTTAGCACTGAGTTCAAGACCATGGCTTTGGCACCATTTGTTAGATAGACCTTCTTGAAGAATGCTAGTGTCTGCAGGGGAGTCAGTGATAACCCCCAGCTTGCAATCATCTGCAAATGTAGTCAGCCACAAACCTTCAGCATTTGCTTCCATTTCAGGGAAACAGAAGCCAAAAAGGAGCGGGCTTAGTACTGATCAGTGGGGGACTCTGCTAGTGACTGGCCTCTTGGTGGAAGTGGCCTCACTTATTTTGTCCTCCAGGGTCCTATCAGTGAGCAGTTGGTTATCCAAAGGGTGATAACAGGTTTTATGTCTATAATGACTGCGCTGGATATTGTATCAAAAGCCTTGGCCCAGTTGAGATGAGCTGTGCGCACATTCTTACCTTCATTCAATGCTTTGGTGACCCTTTCAAAAAAATCCACCAGATTTAATAGGCATGACTTTTCTTTAACAAAGCCAAACTGTGATGGGTCCAGCATTTGCAGATTTCCTATGTCCTCATTTATCATGTCCATGATGATTCTTTCTATGGCCTTACATATGAGGCTGGTAAGACTTATGGGCTTGTAATTACCCAGTTCCGTGGTTGGACGTCCTGTGCAGGAGAATGACTGTAGCCATCTTCCATTCATTGTGCACAAAGCCTGACTGAAGGCTCCAGTTTAAAAGTGATTCAAGTGGACCAGAGGGGTCATGTTTCATGCTATTTATTAAACATTGGTCTTGAAAAGTGTATTGATGACCTGTTCCCTAGTAATGGTTGGGGGAATTGTTTTACATGGTTCTTTCCTTTAGACTATCGAGGGGGAGGAATTTGAGCTGAACCTTTCAGCCAAAAGGTTGGCTATGGCCTCTGGTTCGGTGTGGGTGATGCCATTTGCAATAATTTCTGTGCATTGTTGTGTATTTCCTCTGAGGTTATGTGCATAGCTGTAGGAAGCCTTGTGGTTGTCCTTTGCCTGAGAATCTATTTTTTTTTCAAATTTAGACTTTGAAGTATTAATTAACCTTCTTAGCTGCCTGTTAGATTTGTCAGGGGGACTTTAGCATGTATGGCTTTGTTCTTCCCGTGCTTGGCCAAGATTTTTTTTCTTTTGTTGTATAATTGATTGACATTGGGTTTCTACCAGGGTGGCTTGTCTTTTGAGTTTGTCTTATTCTTAATACAAGTGGGCACAGCTTGCTCTATACATCTATCAATATGGCTGTACAGAGACTTTGTAAATAGCTCAGTGTATTCTATGGTGTTTAATGGCTTTGGGAGTGCTTGGAATTTAGCCAAGGTATTGCTTAGTAGAGTGGGGTTAGCCTTGATCTAGTTCCTAAAGGTTTATGGTTTCACTGGATCCCTGGACTTAATTTTTATTTCATGTAATACTGCTGCATGGTCAGATCTGATCAGCAAAGATATTACACTGGGTGAGGAACATTGCCCCCCCCCCCATGTTCATGAGTACAGGATCAAGGATGTTTGTACCCCTGTTAGGAGAATGTAAACAGAATAAAACCAGCAGGACCACCACAGCTAAGAGCATCAAGGTTAATAAAAGATAAGTGCTTTCGCATTATGTGGTGAACACTTCATCAGATCTAAAACCATAGTACAAATAGCAAGCTTATATACATAAAAAATCACATAATAGAGCAAATAAAACAATTAACAAATCAATTTACATCCTTCTAATGCAGATTTTAAAGGGACAGAGCCATTCAGCCCTGGATACCTGTCAGCTTGCAGCTTAAGAATCCATAGTAACTCAGCATGTTCAGTACGTTTCACTATATCACCTACCCTGCTATCAGCAACTAACTTTTGCAAAATTTTAAAAGTAAATATATGACCTGAATGTTCTGCAATATGCCTAGCTAAAGCATTCTTAATATCACCCTTTCTAATGTCATATAGATGTCGCCTAACTCTATCCTTTTAACTTTATGTTAGTTTTTCCTACATAGAAACTTGTGCAGGAATTGCAGGTAGCTAGACAGACAACATTCTCAGTAGAGCAGTCATAGTACTTGTTAGGTGTAAAGACAAAATTTAACTTAGGGTGCTGTTTGAATGCTAAGTTTAAGCAAACAATTAAGCATGCTCAATAATTTGGCTTTGTTTGAACTGAAATTATAACGTACTAAGACTCACAAATTGTTGCGAGACTATCATGACTTTCAGGTTGGGCATATTTTTGTCTGGCCTAATGATAAGGAGCATGCTATAATTGAAACATAAGAGGCTTCAACTTGTAATGAGGTGGTAGCTCCTGCAGCCATACCTCTCAACCTGGAAACATCAAAAATCTGGACAAAGGCCCATGAAAAATAGGTACAAATCTGTATGCTGATTAACATAAAATGTGCGTTCATAATTATGCAACCCTGCCCACTCCAATGGAATTGTGGGATACCAACTTTCAAACGCAAACTGAAGAACAGACAACCAAAATATGGCCCCTGAGTCCCTGGCCTGCACCCATTCCAATGTCCCATTACTTGCCTTTTTCACCCCATGTACCATAAACACTGTAATGTCCATACTGCTCTACTTCTACAATGATTATTTCGACTTTATTTTACATTTTATAGCAGAAACACTATTAGACATCTGTTAAGCAAAGCAATACAGTCTCACAATGAAAACAGACATAGCATTAAAACTTCTCTGCCCTTGAAACTCACATTCATTGAAACAACATTGAAACCCACATCCAAAGAAAATGCATCTGGCCAGTGGCGGATAAAGATTTTCTTTGAGCTGTTTTCACATCATAGGCCCCTTGCATACAAAACATACATGTGTTCATTGATACACCTTCCTGATTGTATTAAATTATATTCCTTTACAGCACGCATTTTAGAGCGTGTTTTAAATTTATTGTTTTGAGCATTTTTCCAGTAGGCAATGAAACAAAATGCATAAACCAATAATGACAAAGTTGCCCAATTCAGAACGTTTCCATTATAAAAGTATACTCAAACTTCGACAATCCACCAGCTTCAGTAAATATTCACAATCTCTGCAGAAGTAAAAGTCATCTAAAAAAATCCACATTAAAGAGATCTGTAACTAATAAAGAGGTATATTTGTTTTATTTATTTATTTATTTATTGACATTTGTTAACTGGGTTGGTCCAGCTGGGCTTGTGGCCCATTTTCAGCGGAGACCCGAGGAGAACAAATAACTTTATATTTCATTGTTTCATCTACAAATAAAGTGCCTGTTGCCCTTGAGGAATAAATTGCCTATGTTACATAAAAAATGATAAGCTAGTAATATTGCAATAGAGAATGGATGACAAAGCGATAACAGTTTTATAGTTACTAGGTATCTCTGCCAAAAAGGACATTCTCAGGACTGCAGCATCCACCACCTTTAAAAGTGCAACACAGCACAGTATCAGCAATCCATCTACATACTGTGGGAATAGAACCCACAGCCTTCTGCATCAAAAGCAAGTACACTACCTGGTGTGCTACTAACAATGCAAACAGATGTAACATCAATAGCACTAAACGTATCATCCCCTGAAGAACTTTACAGCACAAGAAATCTAGAAAAAGCCAAAATTTAATGGTGGGGGGGCAAAGGCCCAAAACCAGGGAGTGGTGGGACGCATTTTAAACATTGCTTGTATAATCTTAGAAAGTTGCTAGAATAAAATGTTTTGGTGTTACCATGCATTTCCTGAAAGATAGGAAGACTAAAACTTAAATGGCTATAATTATTTAGTGAATTCAGTTCTCACTGATTTGCCAGAAAACCACAAATTTTAAGAGAAACACAGACCAAAATTATGAGCCAAACATTCCAGATTTGGAAAGTTAAGAGGTATAGACTTAGGTCCTTGAATCACAAGTGGTGGTATGGGTAGAGAATTTAGGCCCTTGCCCCTTGTACCCAAGGTACAGGGTTTGATCCTGGGTAACCCTATAGCTTAAAGGTACACACCAGCAAAGTTTAAATATAGAAGCAATGAACAGCCCCAACAGAACACTAAAAGTAATGCATGAACAGCCCTAACAGCTTTCCAGCAAAGTAAGTCTCAATATAAATGATTCAATGCATATAAAAGCAATGACTGCCCCCTTTCCCAGCACAGCAGTTTCAGATTAAACACTTACACAGAAGTTTCAGCTTAACAGCCCCTTTCAGCTTAAAATGTAACAGCGCACTTATTTGACTTCAATCACGCATGAAACAGCACATTTACTTGGACTGGAAGGAAAACATTCATTCTCAAAAAGAACATAGCAGCTAATGTTTCTTTGTTCTTTAATAGTCCCTTTTTTTAATTACCTGGAGGAGCCTGGGAAACTCTGTTGCTGCTGCCTATGAAATGGATGCGGTAGCTGATGTCATATCGCTCATGATTGAAAATTGCTGGAAAAAAAAGCCAGGAAATTCAGGAATAAAGGGGTCACTCAGGAATTTGTGTCACCTCATTATTTGGACCTCAAAACCAGTAAATGCCAAGGATTTGGGTACGGTTGAGAGATATGCCTGCATCTACTGCCACTGCCTCTCGTTTACATGGTGAATGTTTATCTGGAACATCAAATTCTTTTTCTAACAGCTCAGAATTTGTAAATGCTGCTGCTACACATGATATGAGTGAGAATAATTGTGAAAGTAATAATATAGCTCCTGCTATTGATGTTACTCATGATGACAAAGTCGTTAGAACTTATGAGTAGTTTGGGGCTAGACCGAAGGTTGCCATGATGACAGACCTGTTTTTTTTCCAAGCTACCAGCCATGATGAGAATGAGGCAGGAATCACGATCGATCAGAAGAGGGCACAACAAATGGAAGCTCTCACCGAATCGGACATCAGGGATGAGGAAAACCTGGAAATGAACGACTTAGTTTTTAACTTATCTAATTATGTGCTGAACTCTGAGGAAAGTTAGATTTTCCACATGGGCTTGGCTTTTATACCCACCACGTCCTATAAAGTAAGTGAAGTACTACTGGATTTGAGATTTTGTGCACGTAATATAGCGCTCAAATGTATGCTTGGAAACTGTTCTGCTGCTCAAAATACTGACATAAGAAAACCTAGTACTTTTATACCATTACCTCTGCACATAAGTACATTTGTGAAAGCTTGTGAGGATGATATAAGTTCCCACTTATTTTTATCACATAAAAAATGTTTTTATAATTTAAGTAAGGCTGAACAATGAGCCTTATTATCTTTAAAAGAAAATTGTGATATATGCAGTATACCAGCTGACAAGGGGGGCTCCATTGTTATTATGAATCATACCGACTATCATCAGCGGATGTTAACAATGTTAGGGGAAGATAATACATATGAAAAAATATCTAATATGAGAATACTAGACATTATTAAATATGTGCATGATGTATTTTATGAGATGTTAATGAATAAAATTCTTGATAAATCACTGTATGATGTTTTGATTGTTATGAAACCAGTAATTCCAGTAATAAAAGTCATACCAAAGCTACATAAAGATGTTAGTAATCCACCTTTATGCCCCATTGTTGCAGGCGAAGGTTGGGTGACACAACCATGTTCCATCTATATAGATAAGAAGTTAAACACAATAGTCTCAAAGTTTCCAAGCGTCTTGAAAGACACTAAACAATTTTTGAATGACCTAAATGGCTTTATATACCCCATATTTCTCTGTGTCTTAAGTTGGTATAACTGGTTTTGCATCCTGTGTGTTATCTGACCATCTCAAGGATTACTTGCATAAAATTAGACCCTCTTAGTAAAAAAGTCTGCATATCATTGTCGGAGCCTTCCTGTGTCCTGAAAGAGTGCTCTTCAAACTATCTGGAGATATACAGAGCTGAGTATATTTTTCTGGCACTTCAGAGTTGTGTACTGGTAATTGTTGTTTGACTAATTTTATATCATTGCTGGCTGACTTCAGAGTTGTGCACTGTTATTTTTGCTTCACTGTATAGTTTTTCAGATCTCTGCTGAAGGTGTTGGTTTTCCCATACCCATCCTCCCTATTCCTGTGTTGTTGTTTAAATTTAGACGTTTTTGCAGTTGCCCGCCCCCACTGTAGATTTGATCTGGGACACTCCCCCCAGTCCTGTCTCTTTACCTCATTCTACCTAATAGACTCCTTCTGCGTTGTTTTTAGTCATTTTTAATTTAATTGCATTTTTTAAACTGTTTAGTCTAACATTGCTACATACTCAAGTGTGCTAGCTTGCATTGTATTTGAATTGTTTTGATTGCTGTTTTAACTACTCTTCTGTATATATAAAAAAAAAAAAAAAAACCTTTCCTGTAACTAGTGTAGTCCAGATTCAGATTTGCTGTATCCAGGACTGTATGTAAGCTTCTGAGCCCCCCCCCAAGCTTTCTGTGTTGGAGGGAAGCCTTCTAGCTTATCCGTGGGAGTGGTAAGCACTAGGTAACCTATCTACCACATAAGGAGTGGTTCTGGCCCAGAAATTGTAGTTACTGGCCATTTGGGCAGTTTTTCCATCTCTCTCAACTTTCTGATTTAAAAGCCCGCATTTGCACTTGTTTCCCCCCTTTCCTGTAACTAGTTTAGTCCAGATACAGATTCTTACTTTTAGCACTTGAATTTGCTTATTCGTGATCAGCACTTGTAAGCACTAAATAACCTACTAATTACTACAGCAATCAACCTTCCTCATTACCTAGAGGAAAGCAGTTTTGGTACTTACTTTCCTCACTTGCTTAGAGAAAAACAGCTCGTGTACTCACTTTCCTCACTTCTCTATAGGAAAATAGTTTTTTTTTTTATTCAGGCATGTCCAAGGGTCAGCTCCCAGTGTTCTCTCCTGTCTATCTGATGAATCTGGGCATCTTGGGGCAATGTAGAAATTGCCTCATGTACACAGACAACACTCTCTTCCTACCACCCAGCACTACAACCTGTGAGAGATGCACTTATCTAGCCAAACTGGAGGTAAAGCTCTCTCCAATCAAGACTGAACTTGACAGTCAAAAGAAGAAGGTAAACACTTGCACCACACCACACTCATCACATAGTCTCACTAAATCTACACCACCAAAATCCACACATAGAAATACAAAAACATTCACGGAGGCTCTCAGTAATAATCTGCTCAAGCAACAGAGACCTCCAAAGCAGAAATGCAAGCAACCTCCACCCCCCAACACAACCCAAATGACACATAGCCCTCAGACTCAGTGTGCCACTCATCCACAGCCAATAAGGCAAAACAACGTACCCAACACACTAGTCATAGGCAACTCTATAGTCAGGAACACTGATGTCCCACTCACCAGGCTAAACAAGGAGAAGGTTACTATCAGCTGCCTGTCGGGTGCCAGGATCCACCACATAACCCACGCACTCAGGTCACTCCACAACAAGTACAAATATGACTCTGTCATTGTCCATGTTGGTGTGAACGACCTGAGACGTACCTCCCTGGACTACATGAAAAGAGACATGGAAGAGCTCTCTGATCTTGTAGCCCAGGCAGGTATGACCCTAGCCCTGAGTTGCATTCTGCCATCACCCAGAATGATGCCACAGTACAAGGACAAAATGACTGACTTCAACAATTGGCTAAGCTTCTGGTGCCATTCCAAAGGGATCCAGTATCTGTCTGCCTGGGATGACATGGTCGACAGACCACAATGCTTTGCCAGAGATGGCCTGCACCTGTCACCCCTGGGATTCCGGATAATGGCTAAGGTTCTTGCCGCCCCTATAGTGTCTTTTTTAGGCAAGGTTCAAATGACAAATTCACCACCATAACAGGAACAGGCAAGCAAAAACTGAGGGTGATGCTACTCAATGCCAGAAGTCTAAATCTCAAAATGCACTCACTCGAGGTACTCCTTAAAATGGAGAACATCGATATCTGTGCAGTGACTGAGAGCTGGTTCAAAGCTCCAGAGAGCACCCCTGCACTACCAGGCTATAGCTCATACCACACTTTTCGGCCATATAACCTGGACCAGAACACCAAAGGTGGAGGTGTATCCATATTCATTAAGGATATCCACACCTCCAGGCTAGTTGCTTAGCATAATGCAGCCGAGGTTATCCAAGTGCAACTAACTCTGGGCAAAACTGCAATCCAAATTGTAGCTTGCTACAGATCACCCACCATGCCCCAGGATTCCCACTCCTCTTTTCTTGATGTACTGGAAAATATTAGGGTTCAACCAAACACCCTAATAATGGGAGGTTTCAACTACCCCACCATTAACTGGGAAAACTACTCATGTACCAACTCCTTTGCTCAACGCTTTCTGGAATTCATAAACTCCAATGCCCTGGATCAACTTATCCACACCCCCACCAGGGGCAACAATATCCTAGATCTAGTCATTACCAATATGAGTGTTCCACACCTGAAGTCAATGCCTCATTGGTCCGATCCGACCATAAGCTAATTACCCTAGATATCCACATCCTGCCTCCACCCCCCATTAAGGAAACCATAATAAAAAATTTCTCCAAAGCCAACTTCATGCTTCTTAAGACAGAAGTGGTGAACTTCATGACCCCCATGCAGATGGACAATACAGTCACAACTACTGAATCCTACACAATTGCACTTTATAAGCACTTACATGAGTGCATGGATTGTGCTATCCCAAACAGAACCAAGACGCTATCCTCCAAAAAAAGGAAGCCAATCTGGTGGTCCCCTGCCATAAACAAACTGTACAACAGAAGGAAGAAACTTTTGCAAAAGAGAGTAAAATCCCACGAGTGGAGGAGCTCCCTGGTCAGCCACAGTAAGAAGCTGCAATCCCTGATAAAATCCTCCAAAGCTAGTTACGAAAACAAAATCACCACTGATTCTAAAGACAACCAGAAAGCATTTTAAAGCTATGTCAAGAATCTGAATGGCAACACTCAGATCTGCTCTGAGTTACAGCACAATGGCACTAAATATATAGACTCAACTGATATTGCCAACATCCTGGCAGATAGGTTCAGTGCTAACTTTACCCCCCTCTCACCCCCTAAAGAGCCCATCTCTATACCGGAAGAATGCAAAGTTCCTGTAATCACGGCTGCACAGGTAAAAACCACACTCTCCAAAGCCAAGAACTCGGCATCCTTGGGACCAGACAACATCCCAGGCTGTGTTCTACATGAACTACAGAACAAACTGGCACCCCACTTAAGTACCATGTTCAATCATAGCCTCACCTCAGGCTTTGTGCCTGCTGAATGGCACACAGCAACGATTATCCACTCCACAAGGGGGGAGCCACCACGGACCCTGGGAACTACCGACCCATTAGCCTGACGAGCCGGGTCTGCAAGGCCATGGAATGTATCATCATGGAACTTATAATCAAAGACATTGGTAATCTCCAAACTCTGGATCCCACCCAGTTTGGGTTTGTAAAAGGCAGATCATGTCTCCTAAACCTGAGAGACTTCTTTGAAGCAGTCACCAAAGCCGTAGACAAGGGTAAGGTGGTTCACACAGCCTATCTAGATCTTGCCAAGGCTTTTGACACCATCCCCCACTCTGGAATTATAGATAAACTCACTAAACTGGGTATAACTCCCTATGTCACAAGATAGGTTGCCAACTGGCTCACTGACAGAACCCACAATGTGAAAGTAGCAGACTCCAAATCCGACTTCAGACCAGTGACAAGTGGAGTACCACAAGGTTCAGTCCTGGGTCCTCTCCTGTTTGGTATCTACTTCTCTGAAGTACAGGCTAACACAGAAGGTCTTTGGCTAATGAAGTTCACAGATGACTGCAAACTAGGAGCCATAATAGAAACTCCTAACGATGTGGACATCCTACAAAAGGGCCTCACTGAGACAGATGCCTGGTGTCAAAGCCATGGCCTCAAGCTCAATGCCAAAAAGTGCATTTTCTTCCCCTTTGGTAAAAACTCTGTACCCATGAACTACAACATAGGTGGTAGTATACTTAACACCGAAAGTGTGATAAGAGACCTTGGGACACAGGTGGACAGTAGTCTCTCCTTTGATAATCACATTGCCACAATAGTCAGGAAATCCTTCTACATAGCACACCTCACCACAAAAGGTTTCTCATCCAGAAAAAAAGAGGTCATTGTTCCCCTCTACTCATCACTCATTAGACCCATTATAGAGTACAACGCCCCTTCTGGTATGTACCGCACAAGACATCTCCAACAACTGGAAAGGCCGCAGAAATACCTCACAAAGAGGATTACTGGCCTCAAACAGATGCCTTATGCTGACCATCTCAAAAAACTCCAGCTTTACTCCATCGCATATCGCCTACTCAGAGGTGATCTCTGCCTAACATACAAAGCTATGTCAAACCCAGAGCTGTTGGACATGCTCCACTTAAAGAAATCCCAATCCCTCAGAGCTACATGCTTTAGGGACCTAAACCTTGTCACCACAATAAACAGAACATGCCGGAGGGATAGATTCCTGTCCCAGAGACTTCCCATACTCTGGAATAAACTACCTATCTATATCAAACAAAGCTCCTCATTAGTACTCTTCAAGAAAAATCTTGATGATTGGACGGGAAATAGGAAATTCACCCCGGGAATCACCGCTTTGGCTCTGCTCGACAGTGGCACAGGAAAATAATTTTCGTGGGTGGCAAAAGTCAGGGTACCTTTTTGGCTGGGTTTGTATAAGCCCCAGGTCTGATAGCCTAGTACCTACCTATGAAAAGGACAGTATTATGGGCTTGTTGCTAGTAACATTATATATAAAAAGCCTTTTGACATCTATACCTAATGAGTTGCACATGTATGAGCATCAGTAGGTCATACACTTTAACTAGTCTGCATGTGACATTGGTCTTAATATAGATTGACACTCCTCCACCTTTAGTTCCCTCTTGTGCAGTGGCTGGTCTAAAGGTGTGAAAGGCATTATAACCTTGCATTTCTGGGGTACTCTCTGTGACTTTAAACCATGTCTCTGTTACTACACAGATGTCTACACTCTCCAGAGTGAGGAAGGATTGCAGGGAGTGGAGTTTCTTGTTAGACTTCTATTATTGAGCAGTACCACCTTTAGATATTCCTTTATAGGTTCAGTTAAGTTGCTAGGATTATCAGTTTGGCATTGCCTAAAATGACACTATGGGGTTGGAAAAGGTTTTTGCCAATATTCAAAGGCCTAGAGAGGATAAATGCAGACCATCCCTTGTAAAGCAGTGTGGTCTGTCAACCATGTCCTCCCAGGCCATCAAATATTGTACCCCATGGATTGACACTGGAAGCTAAGCCAATTGTTGAAATCAATCATTTTTTGTTGGTAATGTGGCATTATCCTTGTAGAAGGTAGTATGCTGCTCAGTGTTAGGCTCATACCTGCTTGAGACACATCATCAGTGAGCTCGATCATGTCTCACTTTATGTAGTCAAGGGAGGTATGTCTCAGGTCATTAACACCCACAAGGACTATAACAGAATCATACTGGTATGTGTGGTTCAATAAACTGAGTGCCTGTGTGACTTGATGGATCCAAGCCCCACAAAGGCAGCTAATCATGACTCTCTCCTTACTCAGTCTGGTGAGGGGGACATCAGTGTGCCTCACTATAGAATCACCAATGACCAGGAAGTTTGGCTGTGTGCTGGTTTGCCTTAACAGCTTAGCAGTGGAGGCATTGGATACAGTGTTACTATGTGTAGCTGTGAGTGGTGTTTTAACAGAGTGTTTATGTGATGGCTGAGGACCCTTTCTTTGATTGTACTGTGCAGGAGGTCTTAGTGTTTTAGGAAGGTTACCTGTAAGTGCCTCAATATAAGTAGTTTTATGTGTAGGGTCTTTAACCTTTGCAGTATGCATGGTTCAAATCTTACTAACAACCTCTATAGGATAAGTTTGGGTTGCATGAGAGAGTTTTGCCTCTATCATTAAAAGTGTATTTACACCTCTCACCTACACTAACTCATTTATTAAGAATACAGGGATTGTCAGTGTACATGAGGCAATTGCTACAATGCCTGAGAATACCCATCTCAACCAGAGTGGCCACACAGTCAGGAAGTGCATATCCATAGCCACTGATCTGCTAGGAAGGAGTAAGGAAAACTTGAATATTGACCAAATCAATAAGTTAAGCAACTTAATGAGCAAACTAGATGCACTAGTAGGTAACTGCTGACAGAGACGTATTGCACATAAATGTATGATTTACAACTTTTTTACATTGTTATGTGATGAAATTCCTTTCCTCACATATGTTGTTACAGTTACATATGGTCATACATTACTGTGATGTGATATAATGAACCATTTCCACCCACAGGTCATGTCAGCTTGTTTATGTTATATAGTCCTAAATGTAGGGGCATATGGATTCTTAATTTTTTTTTTGGGGGGGTAACATTGACAGAGCATGAGACCCATGGTGGCTCATTGATTGGGCAACAGAGGAGATGAAATGCCAGACCTCTGCCTGGCAACTCAGAGTCAGAGGACCAGGAAGATGATGCAATGGATGATGATGATGATGATGGTGATGACAACAGACCTGGACCTAAACATGCCATCATTTCTGCTGCTCATCATCAGAGACATCATCCACCATGACAGGAAGATGATTTACATGACCAGATCTGGGAGGTGATGACAGACATTTTTCAGATGCAGATCAAGGATTTTTATGTGAAGCTTCTTTTAGGGCATGGCACGGGTCATGGTAACTCCATTTGGGAGATCACTAGTGAGATCATTCGTGATGCTCGATCCCATCAGGGTGGGTCCTCAGGACCATAAGTATTTTTGGGATCTGTTTATGTAATGCTGCCAACATGGTGTGAGCATTTTCACAAAGTGTAATATGTAGGCACAATTGTGCACCCATAGCATTTTGCTGTCATGTGTAGCTGATACATGTCCAGTCATACATTACATATATCATGCTATAGGTGGCATTAAGTTACACATGATGTTTGCCACACATTAACATAGTACGCATGCATTAAGCAATTACATTTGCATGATGTGCTGTACTTAATGCATACACTGTTCCATAAGGGCAGGGCTGCTACACGTTAACTGTGCATGTAAGTCTGTATTGTTAAGCATGCCGCGCAGCACAGTATATTGTCTAATACACTCTGGCCCTGTATGTGACAGGTCTGACTGCTGCAGTTACCATGATGCAAGTGAGACACAATTGTTCTACTTGTATTGTCCCATGGTATTGCACAGTGAAAACTCCAGCTTGGCTGAGTTTTTCCTTGAAGTTTTTACTGTATACATGGGTGGGATGACAGCAACTCAACAAATATATTATTCACATATTTCATATGTAATATAATGAGATGGGTCCATTTCCTTTATCTACACATGTTATCCGTGTGTATGCATTGCATCCTTTTCTCTCTTGGTTGTTGCTGTCTTATGTATGTTCAACAACATGATTGGTCTTTGCCCATGTGATTTGTGTAACATTGTGTTGTCATGTTATCACACTGGACAATAGCTTTGTGTGTGCCATGTTGTATCAGATTTGTGTGAATGCTCTTCATGGGTATTTATCTTTCACAAAATGCATGAACAGTTATTTTTTCATTACTGTATATACAGATGATGCTATGTTTAGCATAATTTCGGCATCAATTTTTCCTCATTCTAAGTAGTATAACAGCATGCACGATCATATTGGCATAGATTTCCATATTTGGGCATATGGCCTATATATTCAATGATTTACATAAATGTTCATGTCTACACATATAATTTGATTAAGACACAAATGCCCTTGTACTCTGGAACTCTATGCATTCTTTTCTTCCATTTTTATATGCATGACTGTCCTTTGCTCAGTCATACACATAGACATTGCTATATATATGTCATTAAGGTTGTTTGTCGCTCCTGTTCCACTGTGTTCTCATGACCATATGTATGTGTATGGGGTAATAAATATTAAGTTGTGTACCTATGCATTTTGCTATTTATGTGTTGCATGTTATTGTGTTTGTGCAATATGTACACAGACATGTTTAGAGCCATTAATTATGTTTTCTAACCATGTGACATACATTAGCCATTCGCTTCAATATAGCTTGGGTGGACTTTCACACCACTCTATGGTGAACATATGCATGTGCATTGGGCCCCTTTATATTCAGTTATCCAGCTTTACTGTGTACCTATTTAAATTTCTTACATTTCCTTACTGATGTGGATCTCTGTTGTCCACCTCCTTTCCCTGTTTTACCTTTTCATATATGTTGCCCATATACATGGCATGTGTTTAATGTCCTCTACAGTAGCATCATTTTCATATAGGTTCACTATTAAAACAATAGCTTGTCCAACAATTTCACTATTATACACTTACAAGCCATATGCAGGCAAGGTCATTTTTCCTGTTGTACTTGTGTTTTGGATACTAAACAGGACTTTTTTTACTTCATTCCTAGGCACCAGCTGGCATTCCATCTGTTTCGCATATGCAGTCCATTTTGAAAATATTTAGGTTGCGTACATGTAGCTGTGTAATACAGTCATATAAGTGCCATCATTCCTGCTGCTCAATGTAGAAGACATCAACCACCATGACTAGGAGATGATTTACAGGACTAGATCTGGAGGTTGATGATGGGTGTCTTTCAGATGTAGATCATGAGTAAGTGCACTTCCCTTTGCTTTCTGATAGGTTTGGAATTTTGCTTGCTTTTTTGTCTTTCACACATATGGTTGGAAGTTCTAGTCTATCCTCCACTTGCCTTCTCTTGTATTTCCCTGGATGGATTTGCTCATCTATATTGTAGCTTGGCTTTCACTTGCACTGCTGACAGACATCATTGCAACTACCATTTATTTCAATACAACCTACAACTACCTTCAGTATTCAGCTTCAAGTATGAATATCATGTAGTTCGCAACATCTCAGCACTACATAATGAAAAGGTAGATCTGTACTTCTGCATTGTACCATGGCTGGTATGCATCCCTGCACTGTTTGTTAATTTTCCTTCACCCGTGTTGTACAGTGTCTGTATAATTCACTTCACCTTAATATTTTTTCCAACCTTTGTCCGTCATGTATTGTGATATTTGTTATATGTTTATCCCTGCTGTTTTTCCCTCCTCCTATTATTTCCCTGTCTTTCCCATTCCTTCTGTTCTCCAAAAAACATAAAAAGAGGCCTATTCCCACCAAAAACATACCCATGCCCCTCTGACTATCCCACAGATTTTCCAATTTTAGCATACCTCTTGTGTGTCCCTCTTCTTCACCCTTACCCCACATCTGCTTTTCTATTTCCCTATTTCCCTGGGTGTGTGCATTACTTCTGTTCCCCACATAGTTTCTACACTCATTATTAGCTACTGTTAGCCATGGCAAAGTGGTCACGATTGCCCTTCACCTTAATTATTTTTATGTGGAAATTTGCAGATTTCATCAGATTCCATACATTATAATGAACGTGTGTGTGTGTGTGTGTGTGTGTGTGTGTGTGTGTGTGTGTGTGTGTGTGTGTGTGTGTGTGTGTGTGTGTGTGTATGTGTATGTATATGTCTATGTATGCCTCAATATATATATATATATATATATATGTGTGTGTGTGTGTGTGTGTGTGTGTGTGTGTGTGTGTGTGTATATATAGACAGATAGATATAGATATGTATAAGCATTATGATGAAATATGTAATTGTTTGCGAATATTATTCACTTGAATGTTGCTGTGTAACATCTGTAGGTATTTGTAAATATTTTTCATCTAGTGGGTGGATTGCTGCAGATTTGTCTTCCTTTATTGATTTTGTGTTATTTGTATTGAGGTTGTATAATTTCAATTGAAGGACATTGACAATGCCCAGCCCAGTTTATGAACCACTAGTCAGACATATACAGATGCTTGTGAGTGCATCAGCCTTACTGGATATATCTGTTTTGTGCTGAGTTATTCTATGTACACTAAGGCATATTAGCATATTACTTTTTATGAGCAATGTTAGTGTGGAACTCAGCAAAATGCTCCAAATTCCATGAACTTTATAGAATCCGTATCACAGCCTTCTCATTTTAACATCCACAGTCTGGAATTTTATCCTTCAGTTAAAATTTCACTATGACCTTAAAGAAAATAATTATGTAGAGTGTTACTTACTAACCCTTTATCAGAATGTATAATCCTGAATATACTTCGATTATCTTAGACAACCATTTCCTTTTGCCCTCCCACCTTGTCTGCCTTCAGTCAATTGATGATAATTCTTAGTCATTTACAATGATATAGTCTGGTATAATGCCAACACTTAACTTGCTTCATTCTTTTCAAATGGTGTTTTATATGTTGCAACATAACTGTATTTGTTATTCAAAAGGACACAGCTATTGTGGTGCATATTTATCTGAGATAGTATCAAACCGTGTATTCCTTAAACTGTCTCACTGTTATCAAAACTCACCAACAATGTTTTGAAAATTGCTGCTATAACAGAAATGCCATTTATTCTTGGCATGACAAATCTATGAAATCTTGTTAATGCAACTTCCTGTATGCTACAAAGCTTTGACTGCCATTCTTGACTAGTAAGCCTTTGGCAAGGGACATGGCTGAAAAAATGCCACCATTTGCTTACTTGGGTAACTATTTATTTATTTATTTATTTATACATACTTTGTTGACTGAGTTAGGCCCAGTGCCTCTTTTTTCAGGGAAGACCTGAGATGATATTCATACCGACTAAGGGAAATTTGGCCAGAACACCAGTGAACTTCCCCTATTTGTAGTTGTTGTGAGTGGGACCCACTTTTGCAGGAGTACTTTCTGTTTCCATTGCACATGCACAGGCAGCCAAGAGAAACAGGAAGGCAAATATAGAGAAGGAGATAATGGCATGGTGAGAGAAATGGAGGAGAAAGCAAATATCAAGACCAGAGAATGAGTACATTTTTCAAAGAAATGTGTCTGATGAAGACGAGTCGGCAAATTACAGATGTATAATTGCAACCATCCATTTGGGAGGGTTGCAGGATGATTTACTTAAAGAAATGGTAATGTAGAGTGAGTCCTGGGGGGACATCATGGAGAAAATACAAAAAGAGGATGCAGAGCAATCCTGGTAAATAGTGGTGAGATGGAAAAGAAAACATCTTCAGAGAAAGTAAAAGAAGGCAAAATGAGAGTACCAGAAAAGAAGGGAGAAGAAAATGAAAAAGGGAATAATCTGTTAAGGATTCAAAGTGAAGAAGACAAAGAAATGGATAGGTATGAAGTGTGTGACAATTTAATAGCTCCTTTGGGTGTAACTGCACATGAGGTAAGAGCAATTATTCTTATTAACAAAGACATTTTGTGACATTATTATTGAGACTGTTTTTTCAATGGAAATTTTTCTTGGAGAATATGAAAAAAGAAAGTCTGTAACTCATTGAATCTTTATGTGATAAAAACATTTAACAGGGAAACAAAAAAAATAATGTACAATTTTTGAACTGAGGTAGGAAGAGGGACTTTTAAAGGACATTTGAAAATGTTATGTAAAGAAGTACCGGACTTTGCAAATGTTTATGATAAAAGGGGTTTATGGACTGGTGGATGAGATTGTAACATTGTGTTAAAAACAAAAAGAGATAAAAGTATACATATACCAAGCATGATAAATGTGGAAGGAAATAGGGGTGTCTTAAAATACTGGTGACAACCCAAAATGTGTGTGTTTTTTGTGGAAAAGAAGGACATTGGATAAGTAACTGTAATAAAAGAAAATGTTATATTTGTGTGGAAATGAGGCATGATGCAAAAATTGTGAATTTAAGTGCTATAATTGTAACAAAATTGGACATTCATGGATGGATTACAAAAATGAAAAGAACAGTAAGGAAAAAGAAAAAGAAATCGAAGAAAATGAACAAAGAGAAGAAATTTTAGAAATAGAATAAAAGAAAAAAATGAGATGAGAATAAAATAATAAAGAAGACATAGAAGAAGTTTTAAGTGATAAAGAAGACATAAATTGGGAGGTAGTAAAAGAAAAAAAAATAATTATACTGGTAAAACAGTAAAAGAAAACCAAAATTTAAAGGGGTAAGTACTAAAGAAAAAAAGAAAGGAAATGGATGAAAAAGAACATATACAGCTAATGGTTTGGGATTTGGTATCATGATTAAGGTGTTTCACTCACAGGCACAAGGCACAGTGAGTCTCACCTTTGGGTGGGAAATGGACTAAGTTTTGAATGGCCTGTTAAGAAAGTCAGCATAGTGATTAGCTATGAACTTATGAAACCGTGAATCTATGGAAAGGGGAAAATGAAAATTTTAGAGTGCTTTCTTTAAATGTGAACAGTATTAAGAATATAGTAAGAATAGGGATTTTGGGGTGGTACAGTGCATGTGATGTAGATGTAATTATATTAGAAGACACAAGATTCTTAACAATTAAAGAAAGAACACAGAAACTATGGGGAGGAAAGATAATCTGGAGTTTGGGAAATGAGAGTTGTTTGGAATAGCTGTATTCTGTAAAAATACAGTAAAGATGTTAGATGTAACTTTAGCAAAAATGGGAAGAGTAACCATTGTAGATTTAAAATGGAAAGAACAAGTATATACAGTTATAACATTATATGCTTATACTAATTGTAAAGAAAGAGAAAACTTATTTCATCAGATTGCAGACTGCAGTGATAAATGTGAATATTATAATAACAGGAGACTTTGTGATTTAAGAGGCAATCATAAAAAGAAAGAAAATGATATAAGAAAAATGTTAAAAGTTATAAGACCAGATTCTGTAAAGCTTGCAGACGCTATTCACAGGCAGCTCAGCATGCCAAAGGAAGACACATAGTGTACACACAAGGCAACCTAAATGCGACAAACAGCCATGCAGACTCTGTTTCTGTAATCCTCGTTGTATGCTTTGTGGACCCCAAGAAATTCAAGTGAATAGTGCAGATTATGAAGAATTCAGCAGTAAAACTTCAAAAATACAAAAAAATGTAATCTGCTGTTAATATACTGCAACAGCCATAAATGAGGCTGTGGCTGTGCATCTTAGAAGGCAGCCACCTAGAGTCAGACCAAGGTTGCAATTAAACCAGTTATGAAACCAGAAAATTTCCAACGGGTACCAGATAGACAGACAACTTGTGCAGGCTGTCTGCAACAGGTGTGCCCCACACATATCTGTTCTGACCCTGCCAGGAAATCCCATCCCCCTGAAACCAGCCTGGATGTACTTTCATCTAGGACATTCCAGAGACACATGGGAGATGCTGTGGGAGTATCGCACACAGCTGCTCTTCATATCCTGGCAAAATTCCCAGAAGCAATATGCAGCAACGTGGATTACTACATACATTTTCCATCCACCCCCAGGGAGTGGAGAACTGTAAAGCACTCATTTTACAACATCACAAACTTCCCACATGTACTTAGTGCAATAGATTGTACAGACATACCTATCACCAGTACATCCTGAAGCAGACTGACACATAAACAGAAAGGGCTGGCCATCCATCAACTGCCAGGCTGAATCAACAAACAACTGGCAGCATAACAAACATGGCAACACATCCTGGGAGTATCCATGATGCTGCTATTTGGAAGAAAAGTGGACTGAGGGCTACATTTCGGGAAGGTGAAATACCTCTGTGACTGCTACTGGGTAAGTACAGGAACATAGTTAGGATGCAAGTTAAGGCTACTCCTCACAACAATATCCATTTTGACCAAAAGTGTTTTTATTCCCCTCAACAGGTGTCTATTGTTATTCACTTGACCATCAGGACCCATACCATGAACCATCCAATCTGCACAAGAGGCCTACCATAGTGCATGTGTCTGTTCTATTGAAAGCTAGGTTCAGATGTCTGGACACATCCAGGTGTGTGCTGCAATACATACCTGAAAAGGCAGCACAGATGATACCGGGGTGTGCTACACTGCATAACATGCTAACCAGAGCACATGGCAGTCTTCACATAAAAAACACCCAAAGGGTGTATACAAACTCAGAAAATAAAAATAAAAAATTGACCACCACCGAAAGTACAAGGAAGACAGTATTTAGTAAAACTAAATGCTTTCACCCAACTTTGCACTGAGTTTCATCAGAGTAAAATAGTGTTCTGTAATAGCCCATTTAAATACTGTTTAGACATATTACCACCTCAATTAAAAAATACTTGAGACTTGTTCATCCACATAATTAACATTGCAAAAAGATATAAATCCTATGTTAACAATTCAAAACATTAAAAACATTGACCAACACCCAAAACATCTTATTTATATACTTGCCATATAAACTGGAGAGCTTTATAACACATATATCCTACTTGCTTATAACATAGTATTTCTACCTATTGTTGCAGACCCAATGTAAATGTAAATGTAAATAGCCCCCCTCCCTGAATGCACAAGACCAAATTCCTTAATACACACATATGGCAGTCTCCATTGCCGGTGTGGGTGAACTACCCCAAGAACCCCAGATGTCTGAAGAGAACTTCCCACAGGTATCAGAGGAGGAGCAGGAGGACATAGGAGGCCGAAGACACAGGGATAGGCAATGTTGGGTGTGAACACAAGTGCGGGCCCATGTAACACAGCAGAATCTGACCCACATCTTTGAGTCATTGATGTTCAACTGTTATCCCAACACAGTAACACAAATTTTTATCTAAGGACAAGTACCAACTAGATGTACACACTGAGCATCAGACATAACACTATAATCATAACATATTACAACATGAATGTATGCAAATGTGTCAAAACAGGGAACATCAACTCAAGGAACAACTGACAGAGGTATGCATACACACTCAGATTATTGTTTCACTGTATGGAAAACAATAACAGACATACATCAGTGCTATGCATACATATCTCTACAATATAATAACATGAAAAAAAAAAGAAAACACACAGGACATGATGCAGAAATTTTAATATCAGAAGGCACATATCATAGTAAAGTGATAATTCAATAATGTAAGCCAGCTATGTCTACTACACTGTTGATCACACTCTAACACAATCTAGGGTGACCTCACTGAAGTCACACACCATGGTCCACTCTTCCCCAACCACGTACAGAAACATGTTGCCCTGGTTGCTCCACAAAGGATGGAGTTAAAACACCATGTTGAGATGAAGGAGCATGATTGTGAGTTGAAGGCCTTGTAACTGGCTGGCCCACAGCAGACAGGCCAGCAGTTGAACTCTGTGCAGGTTGGACCATAGACAGTGATTATCGATGGCCAAGGGTGGTTCTGTGAAAAGGTGACCTGCCACTCCCACACTGCAATCTGCTGAGCACAGTCAGGGAATGCAGAATCCTCTGGTAGTAAGACATAGAGGCCACAGTTTTGAATTACTATGCCACGGCTATCAGAATCGCATTCTGACCATACAATGCAGCCATAATCTCCCTGTGTCTGTGCTCTTGTCCTTCATGCAAGACAAGTAGCTGGTGTGCCACACAATCTGTGGCATGGCTAAATGTATGGACATCTGAACAACACCATTTCTGTGAATGTTCATTTGCCTGCAGCAGGAGGCAGACACCCTCTGACATCTGGCCATCCACAACATCTGCTTCCCCTATGTCTACCCCGATGCCCTGTTTCTGGTTGTTGTGTGAAACTGCCATCAGCAGTGGTCTTAACCGGGGTGTGTTGGTCAGTGGTCTCACCCTGTTCATATCATACACAGCTCTATTTCAAACCCATCCATGTGGAGGACTTTGCCCCCTCACCGCCCAACGTAAGGACCTTCACCCCTCACAATCCCCAAGTATATATATACCAACTCTAAGGTCACACTACAGTGGGGAAAAGTGAGATGGGGAAGTGTTGGCCAACTAGTTACTTTCCCCATCTCACAGGTTCAATGAAGTGCTGACTTGATGGATGGACTTTCAATGATTAGAGTTCAATGATGTGCTGTTCAATGGTTAGTCTGTTCAACGATTAACTATAGACCCATTTGTTGAATTGAGGTCTAAAGACAACAGCAGCATGCCACAGGAGTATGATTGCATGTCATAATAAAATACTACAGTAAGTAACAATTAGACAACTTACAGAAAGCTTTGGAATACCTCAGGATCCATAGGCAGGCCACAGACAGTACAGATCCTTAGTAGTGATAACACCTTTGTTAAGAAACATCATTGAAGACCTATTTATAACAGCAACAGCAAATGTTTTTAACAGTTTGTTAGGAAACATGAATAAAGAAATATCCTTTTTATCAAGAACACATACGAGATACGGATGGTATGTAGGTTTCCATAGTTAAACCACAGAGTGCAGGGAATTACCAATAAGAATTGCAGATGATCTATAAATGTTAACAGTGGCAATATAAGTCACTCTATACATCTGCATATGGGGCTGAAATCATTTATTTAAAATAGCAACACCTGTATGCATAAAGTTCAAAATAACATCACTGCAGTAACTTATAACAACTTCTGTTAAATATAACATTTTGAGTAACAACTTTTGGAAATGACTGACTTGAAGAGATTTACTAAGCACCAAAACAGAAATGCTACTAGTTACCAATGTGCCTCTCACTCTGAATCACAGAATCAAAGTGCACCTAATGTGCAAATATCTTTAAGTACCTTTTGTGCCATACATAATTAATGAGCCTCACTAAAATTCAGGTTTTTGGAATTCCATATGCACACCTCCATAAACTGCCTTCATGCACCTAAATACCAAGATATACTGCATAAACACCCAATAGGTATCAATAACTGGTATAATGTGTAGCACATGCCCTGGAGTGCAGGTTTGTCACTGCTGTGATGATCTGCATCCGAGTGACATGGAGGAGCTTTGAAGAAGGGTCCCTGTGGTGCAGAGGCAGCTCATAGATCTCTACAGTAAGTGTCAATATTCTATGTATACCTACACATTTTACAGATATCTCTGTCCCATATATATATATCAGATAAATGTTTTTATAACCATTTAGTATCTGCTGTGACAAAATTAAGTGGACTTAGTATCTGTTGTCTTGTTAACTGTGGGTTGAATTCCCATGTTGTTATGTTATTTAATAATGTGTATAAAATCCATAATTATGACTTTTGTATATATATATATATATATATATATATATATATATATATATATGTTTTACAACATCTAATAATGTATGTTCACATAGCCACTGTCCTCCTGCATCACTGATGCCTATAGTGCCTAGCCCGCAGATGACTGCACACTTCATAGTTTTTTATTATACTACCATAGTGTCTACTGCACCATTACACCTTGAAATAAAAATCTGTACATAACCTCATTAAAACATTCCTCCTAAGAAAGTACACAGACACGTTTACTAAAGCAAAAAATGAATGCCTGTCCAACTGTTTACACATATGTTTTCAGTTAGGTGTTGATATCTGTCATTTCTTTACAATAAAATGTCCAATACCTGTTTGCAGTTTGCATATTCATCTGTTCTCTTCTGGATTACTAATAAACACATGCAGCACCTATTTTCTAAAATGAAACCCCTGCTGAATATTAGCATGGCGCGAAAGGCAACAGGTCAGCATATGTACATTTTGGCGTACTGTAGGTGCCAGTCCACATAGGAGAAGCATATATATGTAACTGTTATTTTGGTTTAATTCACCCATAGCATTTTTTTGAAGAAGCATATTACAGTACTTGATATTCATGTCTCTGTTGTGCATGTTTATGAATACTGGCATTATTCATCAAAGTCTTACAAATATGCTCATAATCCATAATGCTCTGGTTACATCAGCTTTCTAACAACAGGGTTTGTAAGGCAGTACTTGCTTTGTGGTGAATAATGTATGCTGACTGTTAGCTTGGCCTGTAAGACAACTGACCAGCCTGCATAAATTTTGGTGTACTGGGGGTTCCAATCCTCATAGAGGAAAATATATCTTTACCTGCTATTTTGGTTTAATTCACCCATAGAATTATCTCAAGTACCATATTTCAATAGTTGATATTAATACTTATGTTGTAGATGGTTATGAATAACTGAATTAGTCTTCACATTCCTACAAATATAACCGTCAGCCATAGTGCTCTGATGACATCAGATTTCTAACAACAGGGTATGTGGAGTAGTACCTGTTTGTTTAGAGTTAACATCTGCTGGCTGTTAGTTGGGCTTGCAAGGAAATAGGCCAATATGCCTACATTTTGGCATGCTGTGTGTTCAAATCCAAAGAGGAACACATATATCTGAAAATTTTCTGCTTTAATCTACTCATAGCATTTATTTACAGAAACCAGTGGCGGATCCTGGAATTTGCAGTCTGATTAGTTGACTACCGGGTCAGAGTGGGAATGTAGAACACTGGGTTTAGTGTTTGTGGAAAGATGAGCTTAAGAAGCTCTAACATCAACATGGTAAAACCAGTTTTTGAGCATTTTGGTTTTTGCACTGGAAAAAATTCCCAGGGGAGTGGTTGTCAGTCATGCAGAGACTATGCTACAGACATAAGGCATGGTCACATTACAAAATATGTATGAACAAATGGAATGAGTACTGGAATATTTTTATTTATCATACCCAGGCAATGATTATCTATTGCATTATCCATTGTTTTTTTTTTTACATTTTTTTAATCTAATTTAATTTCTTTATTTTATCAAATCCTACTTTCAGTGGTTTGAGGTTTTGAATTTTATCACTGTAATTGATATTGTTGCATGTTTTAACACTATTTAATGGGTTTGACAAAGGCATTTCTACAAGAAAAAAATGTTTAAGTGAATGAGTATATGACCTTGGCAGAAAATACAAAGGAGCCATTGTTTAGAAAACCCGGTTTATAAAGACCACCCACATAGTGTAACAAGTGAAAGGACTGGTGACTAATTCTGTAGTTGGATTCATAGCACTTGGCCCACTCATGGCTTCTACCTCCTGCTTCTTAGTGTTTAGAAATTGGGAAGATGCTAACATTCCGTTCTTACAACTAAATAATAATGCAGAGAGTCCATTTATTAGCATATAGGTATGCTATATATATATATATATATATATATATATATATATATATATATATATACACAAGTCTTGCGATGGTGTTTTTATTTCTCTTGGTAACCTTGTACCTTCTAATAAAGTTAGTGATGCTATTGGCTTTCCAGATCAGTAAATGTAATTCAGTTGGCTCTCTTTTGTTGTCTTGTTCTGTCAATGCCAACAATAGTAGACACCATTTTATGAGTATTCATAGGTTCACAGGTTCATAGGTTTATACTAGGCTATCTGCCCTAAGGCATTTATAAGCCTAGCCCAAATTTTTGTGGCTTACGCCACCCCTTATATGAAAAAATACTGTGCCCATTAGTTTGTTGTGCCTCTGTCCAGCAGTGACACAGATATGATTCCCGGGGTAAACCTACGATCTCCCATCCACAGGTCTAGATTTCTCTTGAACAGAGTCAGCGAGGTGCTCTGCCTCACATGGACCGGGATTTTATTCCACAGCATAGGGAGTCTCTGAGTGATAAATCTATCCCTCCAGCACGTCCTATTTATATCCGTGCTAAGGTTTAAGTCGCTTGCTCTAGTGGTTTTGGTGGATTTGGATTTTTGAGGTGGAGCATGTCCATTAATTCCGGGTTGGACATGGCCTTGTATGTCAGGCACATGTCACCTCTGAGCAGACGGTATGCGACTGAATAGAGCTGGAGTTTCTTCAATCTGGCAGCATATGACAGATTTTGGAGTCCCTTTATCCTTTTGGTGAGGAACTTTTGGGGTCTCTCCAATTGCTGCAGATGTCGGGTGAGATACATCCCGAATGGGGCATTGTACTCGATCATTGGTCTGATAAGTGAAGAGTACAGGGAACAATGACCTCACTAGATCTGGATGTGAATCCCTTCATGATCAGGTGGGCAATGTAGAAGGTCTTTCTAACCACTTTAGCAATGTGAGTGTCAAAGAAAGGCCACTGTCAACCTGGGTCCCCAGGTCCCTGATAACCTCTTCTGTGCTTAGTGGATTGCCACCTATATGGTAGCTTGGGGTTACCTTGTTTTTCCCGAAGGGTATGACTATACATTTTTGGTGTTTAACTTCAGGCCATGGCTCTGGCACCAGCTATCTGTTTCCGTGAGTCCCTTCTGAAGGATATCCGTGTCCGATGCACTTTCCACTATGGCGCCCAGTTTGCAGTCGTCTGCAAACTTTGTCAGCCAAAGTCCTCCCATGTTGGCCTGTACTTCTGAGAAGTAGATGCCAAACAATAGGGGCCAAGGACCGAGCCCTGTGGGACACCACTTGTGACCGGCTTGGAGTCTGACACAGCGCCAGCAACTCTAACCCTGTGGGTTCTGTCCTTAAGCCAGTTTGCAACCCATCTTGTGACATATGGGTTTACATTTAAGCTGGTAAGTTTTTCTACAATACCCGAGTGGGGTATTGTGTCGAAAGCCTTTGCAAAGTCAAGGTAGGCTGTATGGACTGCCTTTCCCTCATCAATGGCCTTGGTGACTGTTTCGAAGAAGTCGACCAAGTTCAAAAGGCATGATCTTCCCTTGACAAAGCCAAACTGGGTCGGGTCCAATGTCTGCAAGTCCCCTATATCTTTGTTTATTAGCTCCATTATGATCCTCTCCATAGCTTTGCAGACTAGACTTGTTAAGCTTATGGGGCGGTAATTACCAGGGTCCGTAGAGGCGCCGCCTTTGTGGAGTGGGACCACAGTTGCCGTACGCCACTCCTTGGGCACGTATCCTGTGGTAAGGCTGAGATTAAACAGCTGCCTTATGTGCGGGTTTAATTCCTCATTTAGCTCGTGTAGCACACAGCCGGGGACACCATCCGGTCCCATTGATGCTGTGTTTTTAGCTTTAGAGAGAGCAGCTTTCACCTGCGCATTTGAGATGTCCGGGAGGCTACACTCGGCTGGGATAGTTATCTCTCCTCTGGGGGGGGAGAGGGGGGTGAAGTTTGCACTGAACCTATCTGCCAGTATGTTGGCAATGTCTGTGGGTTCAGTGATTTTTGTATCATTTTGGACTAATTCTGAGCATATCTGGGAGTTTCCACCCAGGTTCCTAACATAGCTGAAAAAGGCCTTATGATTGTCCTTTGAATCCATGGCAATTTTTCTCTCAAAATTGGCCTTAGTTGATTTTATGAGTGCTCGTATTTTTTACTAATAATGATCAATATTCAGATTTTTAAACAAGCTAGCCCTCTAGCCAATCAAGTATAGGCACAATAAGACTTAGAACAGCAATTCCCAGCTCAGAAGGGTGCATACTAGCCTCTCCTGCCACAACAGTCTAGACCACAAACCTTCCTAATATAAACTAATTGGTGTGGAGCCCAAGTGCTTAAACCAGAACAATTATACTCAGAATAACAGATACAATAAGCCTTCACCAGCAGTTCCCAGCTCAGAAGAGTGGATGGTGTCTTCTCCTTCTGCACGAGTGTAGACCACAGACCTTCTTAATGTAAAATAACTGATTTGGAACCCAATTGCTTAAATCAGAACTAAGAGTATTAGAATAACAGTTACAGTGTAATAGGGCTACTAACAAGCAATAATAAATGCAGCAGATTAAATGCAACTGAACACTTTAAGAACATTCAGCAAAAAGCTAAATAAAGATAGAGGAAGAACAAATACAGTAAAAGCAGCTGAATAAAGTGGATTTTATTTAGTAAGTGGGAAGGTAGGAAAAATAAGATAATTCAAGTCTAAGAGACTGAGAGGGAGGCCCTTCCCAATTGATCTCTCAGTGCTCAGTAGAATGAGCTGATGTGATGAGACTGGGAGGAATGTCCAAAATCAGAGTTATATTAGGGATGGGCAACTCAAAAGACACCAAGTCTAAAAACACAACAGGAATAAAGCAGATGGGTGGGAAAAATCAAATGCAGACGGAGATCAGCAATAGCCAAGCAGAGAACAGCAAGTCACACAGCACTACAACTTAATAAAGATACCACTAAATATCTGTAGTTAAGTGAGGAATGTTATTTCTCAGCTACTCCCACTAATTAGCTGGATGTTATTCATTGTCTGCAAAATAATTTTTTCTAACTGACCCCAGCCAAGACCTGTTAAAACTTCAACAAAAGACAAAAAAATACCTTAAAACAAAACAAAATATAGTGTAAGAAAAAGATATAAGTAACTCCAAGCCAAAACTAAAAGCAGACAGAGATCAGCAATAGTCAGGTAGAGAACAAGTCACACAGCACTACAGCTGAGTAAGCTGCTAAAGTTCAAATAAATGCTGGACAGCATTCAGTAGCTTCTAAGCTTACTGTGAAGCTGAAATTAAGTTTATTGAAAGAAAAAGGTGCTGAAGAGTGTTATATTTATGCAGCCAGTAACTTTCATACAGAAATGCTTACAGGTTGTTGTTATTGCCAGGTTTAGCCTTTGCAGTTCTAACAAACCTAGCTGTTGCTTAACTTTACTGATGCCGTGACTATTTAATCAAGTTGCGCAGTTCAACTTAGTAATGCGTTATCTGGTTAACACAAAAGTGTGAGTGCGTACTTGTTGAAATCTACATGGAAGGAACGCCAGTAAAGTAAACATTAAACCAAATGTCACTCATCAGCATGCATCTGGCCAAACACCTGAATGCAAGAACTCGTTTGTTTGCCTGGGGCCACAGTTAACTTGAGCTAAGTCTTTAGTGAGTAAGCACACATTTGCACAGAAAGCCAGTGCACTGCTGCCCTTTGCTTATCTTGTGTCCAGACCAGTGTTTAAAAACAGAAGTGATGAAAAGACTAGAAGTACAGAAACAGTTAAATACGTTAGTTGTACAGCAGCTTGCAATATGGTCTTTGCTCCTCTAACAGGGTAGTATTATAAATGACAGGATTGTGCTAGTTGGGAAAAGGACCAACAAGCTAGTAAGTAGCCACTAACAGAACCAAGGGATAGCAGGGACGCAGAGTCTGTCAGCCATAGAGGTGTTATTTGTTAGGAATAAGCAATACTATCCTAAGGCTATAAAGGCAAGGTAAAAGAGAAAAGTAAAAAAAATGTTGAGGTGCGTTGTTTTTGAAGATGTTTTATTTTTGCACAGTACCGCAATTTTTCTTAAAACAAGTATGCGTTGCCACAGGCATTTTGCATTGCAATTCTTAATTCACTCTAACATGTACAGTGTTGTGCATGTGTGAATTTATTACATAATGAAGATAAATGTGTGATTTGATTTAGGTTAATATAAAGTAACGCAGCACCTTCAGCTAAGGATGTGCAACCGCTAGGGCAGCTTACAATCAGAATTTGGTAAAGCTTTGCTGGGCACAGCTAGTGATGGGTAGATTGATAAAAACTTCACCTGGTAAGACTGTAGTTTACATTTCAGGATGGAACTCAGCTGCACTTGTTTCTGCTACACCAACCCAGTGGCTAGTACGTGCTGATTTGCAAATGGACAAATCAGCTAATGTGAGCTTGTAACTGAGGGGGGGTGCTATGCACCCAGAGACATTCCTGATTCTGCCTCTAAACTTCATTTTGTGCTTCTGACAAAATAGTGACAGGTAAAGTTGTTCCAGAATCCCAGGCATTAATCATTACAGTTGCAGACATAAAATGTATAGTAATACAAAATCCTCATATGATATCAACTCAGATTATTTTGGTTTTGCCGCTGGTCAGGGTGAAAACAAATGTTTGCCCCCCCTCCAAAATAGTGAGTTTTAATCTTTCAGTCTGATTCACTTTCCCTTTCATACCCATAAAAACACACATAGAACCTATAAAGTGTCCCTGCTTTTCTACTAGAACATCTGTGGTTTTGCCTTGTATATTTACCCTGTCTCAAGTAATAAAAAATGATTATCCAGTGATCCACTGAGCATTCTAGTCAGTTTGCCTCTAACTCCATACATTAGAGTTTTAAAGTTTTGCTTCAAGAATTAATCTTGATGCAAAAAACATCTTTTTCTTTTTATTTTTTTCAAATTGCCCTTCATTTGCACCAGTTTCCAATAATCCCATTTGACTTTGTTTCTTTACTTCTGAACTTCTTCTGACTATTAAAGATCATAGCAGACAATCCAAAAGAGGACCATTTTCTTATTTTCAGTTATGATCAGGTTTCTGACTGCATGCATGGTGATTATGAATATTTGTCAATACTTTATGTATTTAGTAAAATATAAACACACACGCACACCCATACACACCCACACACACCCACACATACCCACACACACACACACACACACACACACACACACACACACACACACACACACACACACACACACACACACACACACTCACACACACACACACACACACACACACACACACACACACACACACACACACACACACACACACACGTCAGGACACAACTGTCCAGATGGGGAGATGTCTTACGGAAGGAGAGAAAGTTAGTTTATGTGCAAAAATCTGTCATCTGAAGCTGTGCATGAATGTATGCGCGTGTCGGATTTGAGGTGCTTATTTGTACATTCAGGAGTTGTGATAGTGGGAAAGGTGTATTTTTCTGGCCCTGAACAAAAAGAAGCATTTAAAGTCATACATCTCAACTGTCCCTGATGATGACTCAAATTTCAGCTCTGTCTCTCTTACTCTGTCCTAAACTGGTACCTTTTGGAGAAAATCTGGTGGATTACCCTTAATGAATGATGACACCTTACAGGCGTCTTTTAATTCAGGGAATATGTTTTAATTCGCATTCTCTAATGCTGTCAATGTCTGAAGTTAATAATACTAATATTTTAAAACTGTGCCTGATTACCCCTAATAATTTCTGGATTTGTCCCTGAATGGTTTGACACATGGTTCCAGAGGTTCTTTGGCAAAACAGGCATCCAGTTGTGGTCAATCATGGGCAACTCGAAAGGGAGGGACACTCCTGACTGTCGTGTGAACAGAAATTGTAGTGGCTGGTAATCTAGTCTTCTTAATATCTGATGTGATTTAATGGACAGTTTATCCAACATGGAAAGTCTAAGGGCCAAATCTTTTTATATGAATCATTTTACCTGAATAAGAAAAATAGGCCACTGCATAATTTGGGTGAAATAAATTGGCTTTTATAATGTCACACTGAACTTATAAGATTGCCATTCTTTTAAAGTTAGAAGCTTTCCACCTTCAAAAAGTCAGACTTGGATTAGGTGTCAGGAACATACCTCTCAACCTTTTATATGGGCAAAGCCTTAAAAATGGTGGGACAAAGTCCCCAAAATAGAAACAGTTTTAAAATATTGCTCTTACAAATTTAGAAAGTTGGTGGAATACCAGGCTTTACATTAACATGTAATTTCTGTAATTCAAATGTCTGCCATTTTTTTCAGTCCCTGATGGTTTGCCAGTGATTTGCCAGAAAATGAATATTTTTTGAGGAATATAAGAAAAATGGGAGGCAGAAATTGGACAGTTTAACCACATTAGCCAAATAAGGTACTCTCTCAAGTGTAACACTTTAGCACTTCTGTAACTTCAAGAAAAAAATTACCTTATGGTCAACAGTAGTATTGGATCACTCACACTGTGTGACATGAATTGCAGCAATTGTCCTTAATAATAACCTTGACTCTGCAAAGACATTAGGCACTCCAGAAATCCAGACTGTCTGACAAAAACTCTCAATTTTTTTTTTCACAAGACTGAAGGAATCCTGCATCAGGGACCTCACCATAACCTGCCTAACTCGGCTACAGTGAAGATGCAGTTGGCGGAGCAATTGGTGATTGTCAGATCACCTGATTGCAACCTTCAATCACATCCCCAATGCATGTTTCATTGAAAATATATATACTGTTTTAGTCATAAATTTTCCATTTTCAGCACAGTGGAGCTCATCAAAACATTTAGAACAATATAATTTGAAATTGGAAAATGTACCATTTTAGCATTACATTTTTCTGATTAAAAGGTACAGTGCAGTACACTTTCTTGTTCAGGAATCAACAGCTTTAAAAGGGGGTGGCACACGCCCCTGTGCCAATGCCTAAATCCATCACTGGAAACATATTCCACTTATTGATATTAACATATATTTTGAGCATGGTTGCAAAGAACTCCGTAATTTGTTGAATTCCTATGAATATATTCACAATCCATAATGTTCCATTAACATCAGCTATTTAACAGCAGAGTCAATAAAGCTTGCTAAATGCTTTTATATGTCTCAGCAATTCTTTGGTTAATGTTGTATATTTTGTAAAAGTGCTATCAGGGTCTGTTTTCTCATGAAATATTACAGCCATTTCTATAACAACAACATCATCCTCAAGTTTTGAGGGAGTAGAATGGGCAGACTAATAGCTGTAAATAACAGAGAAGACGTAGACAGGGGTCCAGGGAAGTAAATATTGTGGGAAGAAATATCCAGGGAATTGTTATAGCTAGGCTTGTATAGGCCCTAGGGCCGATAGCCTAGTACCAACCTATGAACCCATGAACCTATGTATTTTCCTGGTGATGTACACTTTGGTAAGGAATATCATGGTCCTCACACATACCTTACTGTGTCTGTATGTATGCACAGCAACATATATGGCTTTGGTTACATAATCTGTATGTTACATGACACTGTCCTACTGTCTGAGGAATGTATGTTCTTCATTACTGTTAATGTTTCTGAACACAGTGCTGACATGAATGTAATTTTCCAACTGTTTAGCTAAAAGACCAGCTCATGTTCATGTTTTGAAATCCTAAGCCAAGAGCCTTATTAGTAGACCATCCGCATTCAAGATGATGTCATAAAATGAAATCTTTTCACTGCATTCAAAACATGCTTTTACAGTCAAGATGTGTTAGCTAGGCTGATAGATCTCAAGGTCAAGAGTTTGGCTGTAGACTGGAGTTGCAGGTTGGAATCTCATCATGTTCTCCAATCTGTGTTCAAAGATGTTAACACCTGTATGTAAAAATGTTAACTGTGTATTATAATTGTCTAATGTTATTCAGAAATACATGTCTAGAAACTGTGCTGAAAAATGTATATCATTGAGATTTGAGAAACACTTTATTCATACATTCTATTTTTCTGATTTCAGGTGAGGAGGATTGAGCAGAAACAGAACCATGTGCATCATGCAGAGAAGGGAGAGAGGCATGTTGATTATTTTTTCCTGTTTTATAAAATGAAATGCATCATCCCCTGTTTACAGGCCTGTATTTTCACAATAACATGTATATTGGGTCTATATCACATAGTTGAAGTTGCGTAACTTCAAACATCTAATGGTCGAACCATTATGTTCGACGTTACATAACTTCGACTACCTAAAAAAAAAACACACACACACAATGGATAACAAAATAAACTGTTGTAAGCAGGGGGCAGGCCCCCCTGCACCCCCCACACCCCCCACTTCTTAAATATACGAACTCCGAGATCGTGCCACATTGAAGTGAATGGAAACCTCCATCTATGGAGATTTCCATTCACACGCTCAAACTTTTACAAATTCGAACATATGGTCTCGACCATATGTGGTTCAAACCTGTAAAAGTTTGATGACGTGATAGGAACTCTTTGTATTGACTAGAATGCATGAATACCCATCATGCATCAGTAAGGTAAGTGAAATCATCACATGATAGCTGTGTTTACAACTGTGATTGAAATCTAAAAATGATGAACTTTCATATAGCATCGAGTCATTGTTTCAGCACAGTGTTTTAATTATACTCCCCAACCTTAATAACAGTTGGGTTGGTGTATCTGTCACACATATTTTAAGAGTTTTATTTGCAAGTCTAAGTACTTTGATGGGTGCTTATGATGCATGGGTTTGTATGCTTGTGTGTATGACTGTATTTTCCACTGATTTACTGTGTATTGCTTGCTTATCCATAAAGTGAATGGGTGTCTTCTGTGTCAGTGTTTACACTGCTGTTTGCAGACTGTGGTGCATGCTCTTCAGTTCAACAGTCGTATTGCTTCTGCCTCCAGCACCTTGGCTGTTTTTGTAGAAACACAGTTATAGCCCATTTTTACTGACACTTGAGCAGATGCACATTTGATTGTGGCAGTTCATTATCAGCAAGCATATTTACAACATTTTGGTTTCTCAGGCTTCTGATTCCTAACACTTTTGGTAGATATTGCATACAGTTGTAAACATACAATGCTGTTATTATAAGATATATTTGACTTTCATACGTCACCAGCTGTGCTGATTGAACATACCACATTGTTTTTACTGTTGTATTCATTATACTCAAGTGTGTTCAGCCAATTATTGTGCAGTCTGTCTCAGATGTTTGTCATATTGCTTGCCTATTGTCCACAAAACTGTCATATCACATTCTCTTCCTTTTGACAATGACACTTTGTGGCTGTTCATCTAAATCATTGAATGCAGACAGTAAAGTCTGTTGATTTCAGCAGTCATACATTCTTATAAAGCTAATGACCAGAGTGTTTTTTTTTTCTTGACAATGTAAACATATTATATCACCATTCTTTTTATATAACATATTTCCTTTTATTGGTAATTTGTCTATTATCAGTCTTCAAAAATAATCTTGACATTCTTCTTTCTGATTACACCATTGCTTCTTATTTTTATAGCTTTAATTTGTTTAATCTGTTAGATTTCCCCATGGTTTATCTAGTAATTTTTTATCATTACATTCTTATGCCATATTTTTCTATCTTTTTATATATAATCAGTTTTTATTTTCCACAAAACAATTTTTCTTGCAAAATTGTATTTAATTTTACACTCTTTTTCTTATTTACTCTTTTTTTACCATACCCTAAAATTTATCATACTACTAATCTGTTATCTTGTTCATTTATCTAATTTAAAGCGTTGTACAAATTTAATGAAGCAGCATATACCACTAGGTTAATTCATTCTAGATTTTCTTCCTCTATTGTACATACAAAACTCCTCTTTTTATTGGGGTTAGTCTATAACCCAATATAAATGGAAAACTATCTGTAATAATTCCTTTTAAAATACTGTTAGCAGCAGAAATGCGCTTGGTAAGTATGCTGTTTTTCCTGTCATTACTGAAGTTATCAAACAAGTCTTTTTTTCAGAATAATTTATATGTTCTTCAGAAAAGACAGGTTCAGTTTATTTCTTCTATTGTCTTTTTTTCATTGAATTCTACTTACATCTTTATTCCCAAATGTTACATCTAACATAGAAATTTCATTCATTGTAAAATATATGCTCCCTATCTTTATTACCTAATATTTTACTTTTCTTTTTATTTAAATCCATCGCTATCACCTCTAGGCACTCATTTGTGCAAATTACTACTTCTTCAATCCAAATTTTGTTTTTTGAAATTATTATAATGGCATCTACATATGTTAACAGCACTGGATTTTTTAACCTTTCAGGTGTTATACACCCCACCTCCTTCATTTTGTAATTTATTTCACGTATCACATTCATAACTAATGCAAACAGTATACAACTCATTGGACATCCCTGTCACACACCACTCTTCATATGTACCTCATGGCTTAACCAATCATTTACAAGTATTTTTACTTTATTGCTGCTACACACTGAGATACATAATTTCCTTTCTCGTTTATACTGTATTATTTCATTATTGCACATAAGATTTTATGTCCAATTGTATCAAATGCCTTATTAATGTCTCCTTTTGTGATTTTTGTTTCTTCTTTTGTATTCGTAACATCATCCAGAATTTCACTATCATTAATAATTCTTGAAACTCCTTCCTTTTTATACTATACTCTATATATATATATATATATATATATATATATATACTATCTTCCATAATATTTTTTTCCATTTCAGTTTCAAATCTATTTTGTATTAAGATCTTATAATCATTATTATTCAATACTACTGGTCTCCAGTTTTTTAATTGTTTTCTATCTTCCTCTTCTGTATGAATTTAAGTATTTCACTACATCATTCTTTATACATTTAACCATTCATTCAAAACCTTTAAGAATATTTTGTTTTGCCAACCCCTTAAATTATTATACATTTCATACCCTACTCCATCTGGTTCTGCAGCTGAATCTATATTTACTTTCCCTAATACTTTATCTAGTTCATTTAAAGAAATCTCCCTTTTCCAGTTCATTATTCTCTTTATCTGCTAACTTATTTATTTTCCATGTTTTTTTCTACCTTCTTTTTTCTTTATTTCTTGTACATATTGTACTTCAATATTCATAGTCTTTTCCTGAGTTCTTTCTATTTCTCCTTTTACATGTTTAGTTCTCTCATTGCACTATCTTCCTTTACTAATATGTTTAAGTAAACTTGATACTTCTTCTATTTTTCCTTGATTTCTTTCATATAATTTTTTCTTTGCCAAAGTACTTTCTGTCATTGTGTTCTGAATCTTCCAATGCATCACTGCATGTTCTTTTATATTTTTCTTCTTCTACTTTTCTTAAATCATATTGCCAATGTAAAAAACATTTTTTCTAGTTTTCCTTAAATATCATCCACCATTCAGACCACTTTGTATAAAATGTTCTCATAGTAATATGATCTTTCCATGACTGTATTTCTAATCCATTTCCTTTTTCATTCCATGCTTTCTAATTTTTCCTTTTTATTCCTTTGCCTATTTTTATATATTCCTTATTTTCCTTTATCTCTAGCCATATTGCTAGAAGATCAGAAAATCCTGTTTCAACTACCCTGCCTGTCTCTTATAACTCGACCTTCTGATACTATAAAATAATCTATTCCAGTTCTATACATACCCCTTTTGTAAGTACATGATTTTTTGTCTCAGAGTTGTAACTGACTTCATCTTATGGAATGGATTCCATAAAGCTGGTGGAATCTGTTGCATTATACCAATTGCAAATAATGTTGTAATATGCAAATGTATGAGTAGAAACTCAGAATAGCTCCTGTGGACTATTACAGTATGACCAGTGCACTAAAGAAATGTGCAAGTAATCCGTGAGTAATAAGAAATGGTTGTTCAATCACATTGTACAAGGTTATGGAAAGATGATCACAATTCAAGCATCCTGATAGTTATACTAACATGTATAACAGGATCTGTACAGTAAGGTTAAGTACAATGATGGAATGCAACTGACACCAATAAAAAGAAAAAAGAAAAATGCATACTACCCTAAAGTAAGCCACATGGCATTCATATACATTTCAGGAATAGACATAGAGACATCACAGAAAACTATGGATTTTGCCATAAATCATCCACTAATATAAAAGATATGCTTTAAAGCTGAAATGCCATTTGTAATATAGATATAAATTAACAACAGTCTTTATAGTAAGCTCAGAGATAACTTCAGATATCTCCTTAATACACATATTAATAAAATATGGCAGCTTGGACTTATAAAATCTGTAAATTTTCTAATAAAAAAATAAAGATGAACGGCTATCATGGTGACATCACTGTAGCTAACATTTGCTAACAATGGGTTTGGGACTGGTGTGATGAACACAAGTAATGCACACACTCAAGAAAAGTGGGAGATAGATAAGAAGATGTGGGTATGGGTAAAGAAGAGGGACACACAAGAGGAATGTTGGAATAGGAAAATCTGATGAAAAGCAGGGACATGGGCATTTTTTTTTAGTGGGAATAGGCCCCATTTTTTTAAGAATAGACGGAAAGGTAAACAGAAAAAGAGGAGGAGAAGGACATCACAGCAGGTATACCCACAGAACAAATATCACAACACAAGACAAAGGTTGGGAAAAAAGTAGGGATAGGTAAGTTACATAGATGGCATACTGCACAACATTGGCAATGGAAAGTTTGTCAAACAAGGTCCAGATGCATACCAGCCATGGTGAAGTGCAGAAAAACATATCTACCTATGCACTATCATTGTACAACATGTCTCAAACTGTGTGGGTGTCATACCTGGATATGTGAGAGGAATGGTAGATGTGTGCTCCAGGGTAATAAAGTAGGATCACAGTACACATTGGATAAATGTGCACATATCCAATTAGTCCATCAGCAGTGCAGGTGTAAGCCAAGCAACATCACAGATGAGCAAATGCAGGTCTAACAATGCTAGATAACTCCACCAGAGGACAAACTTATGACCATGCATGTGAAAGGCAAAGAACCGAGCAAAGTGCCAAACAAAAGTACTGCAGAAGAGCAACAAATGCAGCTACATACACAAATAGGTGCACACAACTGAAAAAAAATATGTAGTGGAATGCGCGTATATGTTACAAACATATGCCATATCAAAGGCAATACCCAGGTGTAGATGTGTATGTATGTCTGTCAGTGGCATAAATAGAATGTACATGAAAGCAAGGTTGATACATACCATACATACACCAATTACATGTAATAATATGGTCAAAAATGTAACAGTTCAGCATAGTAAATATAGCAGGTTGTGCACAGGGATACATACCTCTCAACCTGTTAGCCCAAGAAATTTAGACTAACCCAAAAATAATGGGGGGGGGGGTCCCAAAAATAGGGACAGATTTCTAAAAAAATTCTTATGAACTTAGAAAGTTGCTAGAATAAAAGCTTTTGCATTTCTATGCATTTTCTGAAGGGTATGAGGTTTGAACCTCAAATGACTGTCATTATTTAGTGCTTTCCATCATCAATGATTTGCCACAAAGCCACACATTTTATGAGAAGCTTAGCAAAAATATTAGGCAAACATCTGCGCATTCTACAAAAATCTGGACAGTCAAGAAGTATGATGTGAAAAAAAACTACATTGGGTAACACACAAGTATAATGAGAACAAGGATGAATTGCAAATATTAGACAGCAACTTTTGAGCACATGTCCTGCATTGTACAGTGGCCATACATGTGGTACATGTTCACCATGTCAAATTTATATGTGGCAGTTGTTGCTTTTTTAATAGTCAGTAGCTACAACAAAGGCAAACATATCTGGAAAAAATAATAGCAAAATATGAAGGTAGAAGGGAGTTGGACAATCTGGGCCCACATCAGGGTAAAGTAGGACAAGCTAAGTTGACACAATGCAAATGCATGTGTACAGTGCACAGGGTGCTGTAGAAGCAGCACAGAGATAGATTTAACCAAATGGAAACTGTATGTCAAATGACCAGATTGATTGCTGATGTCCACAGAACTAGACATGTATAAAACATACATACACAGTAATGTGCAATCATATCACATCAACATGCATAGGTAAGCAAGCTAAAAATTACAAGCACATACACATATACTGTCATGCAAATGTTGACTAAAGAAACCCAAGTGTATGTCAACCACCTTGTTCATTATAAGGCAGAAGACACTCTGTGAGCATCATTACAGCACATCAGCAGTAACTCAGTGAATGCACACACGTTAAAGTTACATTTGTATGTTCAATATGCATCCGACTGTACACACACACGTGTACATTCAGTTAATGTGTTCAAATAGAAGGTGTAAACTGATGTCAGTACTTAATGGATGTGGAAATGTTACATACAACAAACACAATGTAATGTAATGTTAAAGAATGTGTTATCTGTAACAGTGTGTACAGATTAATGCTACATTGCTGTTTGATGCAGTCAGAAATGAAGGACTGCACACAGACAGGATATACCTGCATATGATCCCACATGGCATCAGTATTGCCAACCCATGACACACAACACCACATCATGCCAGTGGGACATTTTATTTATTTATTTTTATTTTATTTTGCATTTGTTGACCGGGATAGTCCATCTGGTTGTGGGGAGAAAAACTCCAACAAAACAAGAATAACATTGACAGATACAGTGTCAGTTTTACATAGAATTTAACAGAAATATTTAGAGACAGCAAAGAAAGTACAATATGCAATAGGCACTTTAGTAAAAAGGAGAAAGTTATTACAATATATTAAAGTCGTATATATCTATATATTTTTTGTTTTACTTTATCCAAAAAACATGTAGAATGACATGTCTGTCTGTTGCATATACCTGATATATCAAAACACAAATCCAAGGCATATCACACTGTTAATGAGTATGGACAATTTATGCCATCTATCAGTTGCCCCTGAAAGACATGTGTTTGCAGGCTACCTGTTGCAGCACTGGCTACAGATTAACCACCACAATGTGAACAGATAAATGTGGGAGGAAAGTGTAATGTGTTAGCGTGTGTCTTGCACACATTGCAACTGAAGTGTCACATGACAATAACACATAAGTATGACAGATACATGGTAGGCATGCATAAGAGTGCATAAACAGTCCAATCAATGAAATGGCAATAATCCTGTTGGCAGCATAACACAAGTGGAGCACCCAGACAATACTTATGGACCAGAGGGACCAGGCTGATGGGGCTCAGACTTCTGAATGGCCACATCAGCTATCACCCTGAATGAATTCCACATAGCCCATGCCATATCCTCAAATATGGACCCCATCATGTCTGTCATCTGTGCTTGGAACACATCAATCATGACCTCCCAGATCTCCTCATGATAATCATCTTGATTCCGGTTCTTTCAACATCTCCTCCAAGGTGCAGTTATGATTACTTGGGCAGGGGTGGATCCAGGTTCCTCGACATCATCATCATCATCATCATCACCATCATCCTGGTAAGACTCTGTCAATGGGCTGGCATGCACTTGCTGTCTTCAGATCAGAGAAAGTCCATGGGTCCCATGCATTGCAGTGAACACCTAATCATCGACCCTCATATAGAAAATTTCTGAAAATATTTAATTTACATAGGTACTGCTGCTGTATGCTGTGCTGCACTTGCTGGACTGGAACCAAAGTCTCTTTAAGACACAACATCTTGCTGGCTGTTTACTGCTGAATCAGAGACACAGAATTTTGCATGACTGTATCTGTAGTCTGTTTAAAGCACCAAGCCTTCCAAATTGCACACTGATAAAGAAATATATATTTGCAGCACAATACTATTTCACTGGAAGCACAGTTATTAATAAATAACTTATTTTTATAACAAACAAGATGTATGACTGCAGTTTATAAATTTAATGTGCAACGTTTTTCCTTCACAACTGATATGTATGATGGATTTATGGCTTTCAATTCTCCAGTTACCTCGGAACCTGAGCTTCTACCAAAATACATCTAACAGATGGCCCATCTGCTGGCTGTACTTGATGTAATTGAGTTTTTTTTTTACTTTTAACATTTACCTGCAAAGAGATTATCAATGACATGTATGCACAATTGTGTTATTTTGTTACACTTACCAAACAGTGTTGCATGTGAACATTTAACAATTATGTTTTAATAAAAATAAGTTAAAGAAAAACACAAGCCACTTATCTGGCAATCAGTCTTGTTTTTTTACCTTATCTTTCCAACATTTCCTGTAACTATTCATCCAGCCCAGGAAGGTCTGAGCTCACATTTTGCACTCTGTAGAGTATAGTTAACCCTTTTTGCATTTTCTTTTAATCATCTGTTAATACACTTGCAACTTGATATTAAAAAGCAGTTGTAAAACACTTAGTATTATATTTGTGATTTGCATAACTATGCATCTATACTACATAAATAGATATTATTTTACAATTAGCTTACATATTTTGTAACTTGGATTTCTGTATTTTTTTTATTTAACTGCCCTGCCATTCATTTTGCAAAGACTGCTTGACTAATACCATCTGTGATTTTATTGTTTTTTTTTTTAATTGTCAGAGCTTTTAACTGTTTGTTGTGATGTTACTATACAATTATAAAAAAACTGTAAAAGAACAAAATAGATATTAGCTTAACTAACATGTGTTTATATTTATATTATTTATATTTGCTGTTGTCTGTGTTTCATTCTTGTGCATTTTAACAGATGTACTTTAAATGAAAAGAAAATACATGCATGTCAGACTTGTGACGTCAGATTTTTACTGTCATTAACTACTCTCATTTGATTTTTATGCACTAGAACTGTTTTGTTTACCTTTTGACTGTGCTATGAGAATGGCAGTCATACACTCTACTTTACTGTAGTAATGATACATGTCTTGCTTTAACTAAATGAAAGTAAAACATTTAGGAATGATTTGTCCATACATCAGATCCTACTATGTATGCTTAACCATTTTAAAAACATAAACATATTATAAACTATGCCTTTTATTGTAGCTCAGCTGTAGTTCCCTGCTCTTTTGCAATGTTTTTAAGCTCAGCTGTTGTATGCAGGAAGTCAGTCTCTGTCAGCCCAGCTGATTTATTTTCTTTATCCTGCAACTGCTGTTCAAGAGTTTCCTGTAATGTTACACAGTCTTCCTGATATTTTTCAGTAATCTATTCTGCTGAATCTAAATCTCCTATGCACTTTTGAAAAAAATGTGTGTATAACTTGTCTAAACTTCCTGAACTCATTGTGTCTGATTTTTAGAAGTTTATTAAATTATTTTGTAACAAGATGTACTAGAGATTCTGTCAATAACTGATTTGACTGTTGTTGTAACTCTGAAATAAATATTTCACATGTGGTGACAGGACATAACTGTTCAACAACTGAATATAATGAAAGCATATTAACATTTTCTGGTTCTTTACCATTAAAATTTTTGACTGTACAGTCTAACCTTTGAATAATGGCATGCATTGTATTTTTATAATATTGTACATAGAAAGCAGTTTCATATGATCTACACAGTAAACATTTGTCATACCACATATGGTTTTGTTTGAGATACAAGTCAAATATGGTAATACATTTGCATAATACCTTACTATTAACTTGCCCTAATAAGGTTTTTACATTTGCTAATATGCTGTGTATCCCAACACTGTATTTTGTAATTATTGTTACCTGTAATTGTATCCATACTGTATGTTACACAGAAACATTTTCTTACAAGTCAACCGAGAGGCAGATGGCCAGGCTGCTTTACTGTAGATGGTTGAAAAGTCTCTGTAGTCACTTGTGAAGTTGGTAAAACAAAACTCGCAGTTTCAGTCTTGTACTTTGCTGTTTACTTTTCTTGGATAATTTATGGCACTGCTTACTTTTCTGCATTGCAGTCTCACTCTGGATTCATATGCCTGAGAAATTGTACTTTTGTAAAGTATAGAAACTGTAGAAAACTGAAGTACTCAACATAAATGTTAGTTACTGTGCTTTTACTAGAGTGACCTTATACAAGGCATCACCACTCAGGTTAGGGTCATCACTGAAAAAATGTAATTTATGTAGGTGCTGCTTCTGTGCTGTACTTGCTGGACTGGACTGAAACCAAAGTATTTTTAAGACACAAGGTATTGCTGGCTGTTTACTGCTGAATCAGAGACACAGAGTTTTGCATGACTGCATCTGTAGTCTGTTTAAAGTAAATTGCACACTGATAAAGAAATATATTTTGCAGCACAACACTATTTCACTGGAAGAACAGTTACTAATAAATAACTTATTTTTATAACAAGCAAGATGGACGACTGTAGTTTACAAATTTAATGTGCAAAGTTTTTCCTTCACAACTGATATGGATGATGGATTTATGGCTTTCAGTTCTCCGGTTACCTCACAACCTGAGTTTCTACCAAAATACCTCTAACATAGTTTAGTATATATATAATCTTTCTGTCACGCACTTCAAATCCTGTTTTTCTCTTGGTATCTTTGTTGGGCTTTTGTGGGAAATCACGTAATGTCTGTTTTTAGACTTTTCTATTTTTCTTTTGTGAAACCATTTAAGTACTTCTGCTCATGTGAGAATTTGCTTTTTTAGAATTGTTTTCTGTTGATTCTATAAAAGGCCATGTCCATTTATCTGTGAGGAATTATGTCAAGCTTTTCTTAATATTGTGATAAATATGTCTTTTAGAAAATATAAAAAACATGTCCATTGACAGAAGTCTGTAACAAAACATCTGTGAGAACCAAACTGCTCAGGAAATATCTTGTGTCCATTAATAGATCTACAAACATGAGAAAAGCATGTAATACTTGCTTTCCAGAATTGCTTTTTTAGGCTTTTTTCTGCTGATGCTGTGAAGAAGCCTGTCTGTTATACATATACTATGGATGCCCATTTTAAATTACTAACCTCTATGCCTACATTCAAGCAAACCTTTTTATTCTATGCTTTATCTTTCAGCATATTTACAGCAGAATTAATTTCAATATTTTGTTCACTGTTAAATAGACTTTAACAATTTCGTTTCAGCAATTCACTGAATTTACCGAGGGCAAGGAAATACTTGGCCTACAACACAACTTTGCCCTTTTCCACTGTAGTGTGAGTTGGTATATATATATATATATATATATATATATATATATATATATATAGTTGGGGGTGTGGGCAGGCACAGCCTCCCACATCAGGGGGTGTGGGCAGAAAAGTCCCCACTTGGGTGGGTTCGATTTGCTTAGCTGTCAGTCTATTGTGCTGTAGGGCAAGTATATCCTTGCCCTTGGTAAATTCAGTGAATCGCTGAAATGATTTTCGCTGAATTAGGATCAATGATTAGGTGATCGTTGCAATGCAATTTTGGCGAACTAATATAGACCCATCTTGGGATCAGTACTTCTGTTTTGCTCCTGGTGAGAGAAGGAGCATAGAAACATGATTTCTTGGGGGACTGTTGACACAGGAAAACTTAACTTCTTTGGAGGTGCCAGCTTGGAATATGTGCTGATATTTTGCTAATGGTGAGAGAAGGAGCAGTGAATAGTTTCCTGACTCTTTCTGGTTGGGAAGTGACAGTCTGTGCTTCACCTTCCTGATTGGTCTGGTTTCTATTCAAGTCATTCACCAGTAAAATGCTATAGAAGTCTATAGACTCTTACACCATTTGGGGAAGACTGTGAATCACCAAACAGGCTGTGGCCTGCTTCTCATCTTGGGATTGGTGCTACTGTTTTGCTTCTGATGAGAGGAGACGCAAAGGAGCATTTTATCCCAGCAGAGTGAAGCTGTGGTGACACCAACACTGGTAGTAGTCAGGTAGTAGCCATTCAAGTGACTCCCCTGATTTTACTATTCTTGATAAGCTAATTCCTTATTTTCAGTAAGTTCTGCTTGAGTTGCTTCTAATTTTAAAATATCTGCCTAAATACTTTATCCATAAATCATCAGGCTCTACTTATTTGTTTCTTCTCAAGTGTTTTGCAGTGCCCTGTATAGCCACAAACACTATCCTGTAAAAGCACTGTAGACATTTCACCAATACCTTGTTGCACATAGGACAGCTAGTTTGCAATGACAAGCACTGACAGCAGAGTTGCAAACTGGATTCTCCTGACATTACTTTATATTCTCACTCCAACTGTCTAATCAATAAAAAAGAGTCTGTTGCCATGGATATGAACTTTCCCACTATCTTTGTTAACAGCTTGGTGGAGATGGGCATCCTGAGGCAATGTGGAAATTGACTTATTTTTACAACAACCAGTTAATTCTCAAACAAACTGATACGGTATGTGAGAGATGTATTTACATAATGTCACTGGAGGTAAAACTCTCACATAAAAGCACTCCTAATGTCAATAAGGATGTCAGTAGTACAAATGCTGCATCCATCACACACAATTCAAAGCAGACAAATAGACCCACATATACTGAGGCACTTAAATGTAACCTTTCTAAACCCCAAAGACCTCCTAGATGATGTACACATAACAAACACCCTCAGCAACCCTGAATGCACCCTTTCAAAACAACACCCACATCAACACATACAGCCACATCTCATGGAACCTCTAGTTCTAAGCCCATAAGGCAAGCCACCACTGAATCCAACATCCTAGTCATTGGAGACTCCATTGTGAGACACAGTGATGTCCCTCTTACCAGGCTAAGTAAGGAGAAAGTCACAGTCAGTTGCTTATCAGTGGCCAGGATCCACCACATTACACATGCACTCAGGTATTGGACCACAAGTACCACTCTGACTCAGTCATTGTCCATGCGGGTGTAAATGACCTGAGACGTACCTCCCTAGACTATATGAAAAGAGTCATCATGGAGCTTCCGGAATATGCACCCCCAGCCTAGCACTGAGAAGCATTTTACCTTCTGCATGGGTGATCACACTATATCAACAGAACATGACTGACTTTAATAATTGGCTTAGTTTCTAGTGTCATTCTAGTCATTCTAAAGGGGAGCAATATTTGTCAGCATGGAAGGAGATGATCAACAGACCATGCTGCTTTGACAGGGATGGTCTGCACCTCTCTCCAATAGGCTTTCAAATATTAGCTAAAACATTGTCCTTCTCCACAGTGCCTTTTTAGGCAATGCCAAACTAAAAGTACTTCTGACATAGCAAATCAAAACCAAGAAAAACTAAAGGTTTTACTGCTCAATGCTAGGGTCTAAACAAAAAATCCAAAACAAAGAAAAGCCAGCAGTAAAGGTGGAAACCCACAGTTTAATGCACAAAAATAAAAAATAAAAAATCACATAACAAGGCAGAGGGTAATAAGCCCAACTACCTGCCCCAAACCAGTTTTGGCTGTAATAGCCTTCTTCAGTGAGTAAACATGAGCAAACAAAAATCCACTCATGTATATATAGTAGTACATACAACAATTCATTGGTGCATTCATAATTGGTCATTAAGCCCAGGTGAGAACAAAGCTCCTAAATTAATAATCCATTTGCGTTCCTTGAAATTAAGTATATTATGCCATCCTGATTTGTCCCTATATTTACCCACAATACAATCTATAACAGTAAAATAAAAAGATGCAGTATTGTGTTTACACACATGTTTGTACAAAGCATTAGTAGGACGTTTATTCCTGATATCACTAAGGTGCTCCCCAATCCTGAGATGAAAAGGTCTAGAAGATTGTCCCACATAGAGTGAGGAGCATGAACAGGTGACCAAATAGACAACCCACTCTGTGCTGCAGTTAGCCCAAAAATTAATGTTGAAAATTACTGATGTGTTGCGATTACTGAATTCCCTCATTTTCTGAACCCTATTGCAATGAGTACAATGACCACATGGCATGCAGCCTGTCAATAGGCCACCTGTGAGTGTACGTTGAGTGCGAACCATAGAACTAGGTCCCACCCTCGTATAATGGCTAAAGAGGGAACCCAATGTACATCCTCTCCTAAATGAAAAAGAGCATCTATCACCCAAAAAAGGGTGTAGTCTCTCCTCGGCCATAAGAATGTTCCAATGTCTGTTAATTATATTTGTGAACCCCCATGTGTTGCATCCATATGTGGTCACCAGACGAACCAAAGGATTGGAAAAACCTCTTGGTTTGTCCTTGTATTGTAACAATTTAGTTCTGTCTTGAGTGGAAGCCCAGTGACAAGCAGTGCTAATTGTACCAGAAGGGTAACCTCCCTCATGAAAATGATGTATCAAATCATCCCTAGTATCTTCAAATATTTGCTGGCTTGAACAAATCCTTTTAATCCTGAGGAATTGTGATTTGGGGATATTCCAGATGATATGTCGGGGGGTGAAGCTAGTGGCATGCAAAAGTGAGTTATACTCTGAGAATTTCCTGAAAACCCGTGTGGCTAAGGTATCATCAGGATTCCTGCTAACCTCAACGTCAAGGAAAACAATTTTCGATTTATGAAAATTCAGTTTAAACTCAATTCCACATTTATTGTCATTGAGATAGCCAATAAACTCATGTAAGAATGTTTCATCCGACCTCCACACCACACAACAATCATCCAGATATCGCCTCCAAATATCTAATTCATCAATATATAGATTATGACTAGAGTCATAAATTATAACCTCCTCAATGTAGGCCAAACATAGGTCAGCATAAATAGGTGAAAAAGAGGCACCCATTGCTGTACCCATGACCTGCCAAAAACATTGGTCCTGGAAGTAGAATACATTACTAGTAAGAACATATTCAGCCAGACATACTAAAAAAGGATTAAAGCCTGGTTGGTATAAACAAGATCTTCCCAACCAAAATTCCAAAGCCAGCAAACCTGCCCAGTGGGGAATATTCGTATAGAGAGAGGTTACATCCAAAGTACACATCAGCCAATGAGGCTCCAATTGCATGTCAGATATAATATCCAAAAACTGAGTTGTATCCTGAATTCTGGCCTGTACCATAGATAGTAGTGGTTTAAGATAATGTGTTAAATATTCAGAAAGTGGTTCAGTGATGGATCCCTGCCCTAATACTATTGGTTTACCAGGGGGACATCTAGCATCTTTATGTATTTTAGGTAGTAAGTAAAAATCCTATTTATTCGGGGATGAAACTAGCAACTGGTGTCTAACAGAATCAGTAATAATGCCCTCTTCCTTTGCTTGAGTAAAAAAAAAAAATCAATCTTGGTCTTAAAATGACTGGTTGGATCCAATGGCATAGCTATATAATAACTGTTAACACCCAGTTGTCTTAATGCTTCGTTGTTGTAATTGACCCAGTCTTGAACCACTATCGCACCACCCTTATCTGCTGGTACAATGACAATTTCCTTGTTATTCTTAAGATCCTCTATATATTGTACCTCCTCCTTGGAAAGATTGTTATAAGATTTCTGAAAATCCCTGAGGTTGCAATATAAATCTTTTAGGACATTGGTCTGAAAAATGGATACTATATGTGACATAGGTGGAGTAAATGTAGATCTTTTAAATCTAAACTCTGGAACTTCCTGAGTAGTATCATTTTCAAAAAGCAATTTAAGATTAAGTAAATGACAGAAATTGACCACATCCTGTGTTAAAGTATATTCTGGAACAAAAAAGCCGGGGACAAAATTAAGGCCTTTATTTAAAACTTTAATTTGTAAATTGGAGAGGTGTACAGAGGAAATGTTGTGTACATTCATATAGTCAGCTAATGTTTGATCATCAATTGTAACAGACCCTTCAAACCCTCTACCGGTTTGGTGTTTCTTGTGCTTCCTCCCCCCTCGTCTGTACCTGAACACAAAGGGTGTGACAAACTCCTTCTTTTGGGATCAGATGAGGCATATGTGTGGTTACCCTCCCCTTCAGTATTACAGGAAGTCTCATCCCCTGATGTGTAACTCAATAACTCTGAATTTCGCTTCAGAATAGATTTGGGTCTTTTTCTCTTGGGGGCTAAGGGTTTATTACTCGGAAGCCTGAAAGTGACATTCCTAGGCATATCAAATGGTTTGCCTCTTTCATAATCCCCTACGTCCCTTTGAAACTTTTTCAATTTTTTTATCTTTTAATACTTGTTCAAGCTTAAGTAACTCTGTGGTTAACTGGCTAACCCAAGAGGAGAAAGACCCGCTTGACTCAAATTTATTGACCTCCATGCAAAGTGTTTCCACCTCCTGAATCCCTTGTTTGACAGCCCATTCATAAAAATCAGCTAAATCATCCACAAATCCCATGGATGCAGATTGTTGAATCTGCGTCTATTCATCAGTTAACTGTTCATCTATATTATGTACTAGGGGCTGTACCTTCACCTTCAGACCTCATGGTGTGATCTTTTTGAGTTGATAAGCCTTGAACAGGCATAAATGCCAAACATTGGTCTGAAGACCCTTCATGCTTTTACCCAACTAAAAAAACATAGTTTCACATTGTGTGTCCGGGTCCTGAATAACCCCCATGGATTGGTTATTCACATCAGATAAACCTAAACCAAAAATGGCCATGATTTCTATGTTTTATTCATGTTATATCAAAAAGGCTAGTCATTGTATTATTGGGGATTATAGGAATCAGGATATTTTTTGGAGCTTTGGGGTCTATTTATGCCTCAAAAAATATATATACTAATGAAAACAATTTGCGCATTTTTATACCCTGTGGAATTGACAGAATACAAGTATTATGTTATCTATTTTGGACCTATTTTTGTGTCTAAGCCACATATACATATTTATTTAAATGGTTTGTCTTTGATTGGAGATTTTTGGCCATAATTTCTATGTTTTATTCATGTTATATCACAAGGGCTTGTCATTGTATTATTGGGGTTTATAGGGATCAGGCTCTTTTTTGGTGCTTTGGGGTCTATTTATGCCTCAAAAAATATATACAATAATGAAAACAATTTATGTACTTTTATACCCTGCGGAATTGACAGAATACAAGTATTGTGTTATCTATTTTGGACCTATTTTTGTGTCTAAGCCATATATACCTATTTCTTTAAATGGTTTGTCTTTGATTGGAGATTTGTGTCTCATTACTCTTGTGGGCACAGTTGACTAGTCCCTTAGTATTGTTTATTTTATTTTTTATTTTTTTATATATATTTTTTGCAACATGGCCCTGACTCCACTCATCAAAGGCTTGGCCTCTGAAGAGAATGATTTGGCCATTTTTGATTTAGGTTTATCTGATGTGAATAACCAATCCACGGGGGTGATTCAGGACCCAGACACACAATGTGAAACTATGTTTTTTAAGTTGGGTTAATGCATGAAGGGTCTTCGGACCAATGTTTGGTATTTACGCCTGTTCAAGCCTTATCAGCTCAAAAAGATCACACAATGAGGTCTGAGGGTGAAGGTACAGCCCCTGGTACATAATATTATTGAACAGTTAACTGATGAATGGACGCAGATTCAACAATCTGCATCCATGGGATTTGTGGATGCTTTAGCTGTTTTTTATGAACGGGCTGTCAAACAAGGGATTCGGGAGGTGGAAACAATTTGCATGGAGGTCAATAAATTTGAGTCAAGCGGGTCTTTCTCCTCTCGGGTTAACACGTTAACCACAGAGTTACTTAAGCTTGAACAAGTATTAAAGGATAAAAAATTGAAAAAGTTTCAAAGAGACGTAGGGGATTATGAAAGAGGCAAACCATTTGATATGCCTAGGAATGTCACTTTCAGGCTTCTGAGTAATAAACCCTTAGCCCCCAAGAGAAAAAGACCCAAATCTATTTTGAAGCGAAATTCAGAGTCATTGAGTTACACATCAGGGGATGAGACTTCCTCTAATACTGAAGGGGAGGGTAACCGCACAGATGCCTCACCTGATCCCAAAAGAAGGAGTTTGTCACACCCTTTGGGTTCAGGTACAGACGAGGGGGGGAGCACAAGAAACACCAAACCGGTAGAGGGTTTGGATGGTCTGTTACAATTGATGATCAAACATTAGCTGACTATATGAATGTACACAACATTTCCTCTGTACACCTCTCCAATTTACAAATTCAAGTTTTAAATAAAGGCCTTAATTTTGTCCCCGGCTTTTTTGTTCCAGAATATACTTTAGCACAGGATGTGGTCAATTTCTGTCATTTGTTTAATCTTAAATTGTTTTTTGAAAATTATAGTACTCAGGAAGTTTCAGAGTTTAGATTTAAAAGATCTTATTTTACTCCACCTATGTCACATATAGTATCCATTTTTCAGGCCAATGTCCTAAAAGATTTACATTGTAACCTCAGGGATTTTCAGGAATCTTATAACAATCTTTCCAAGGAGGAGGTACAATGTATAGAAGATCTTAAGAATAACAAGGAAATTGTCATTGTACCAGCAGATAAGGGTGGTGTGATAGTGGTTCAAGATTGTGTCAATTACAACGAAGAAGGATTAAGGCAACTGGGTGATAACAGGTATTATATGGCTATGCCATTGGATCCAACCAGTCATTTTAAGACCAAGATTGATTCTTGTTTGACTCAAGCCAAGGAAGAGGACATTATTACTGATTCCGTTAGACACCAGTTGCTGGTTTCATCCCTGAATAAACAGTATTTTTACTTACTACCTAAAATACATAAAGACGCTAGATGTCCCCCCCGGGTAGGCCAATAGTATCAGGGCGAGGATCCATCACTGAACCACTTTCTGAATATTTAACACATTATCTTAAACCACTACTATCTATGGTACAGGCCAGAATTGAGGATACAACTCATTTTTTGGATATTATATCTGACATGCAATTGGAGCCTCATTGGCTGATGTGTACTTTGGATGTAACCTCTCTCTATACGAATATTCCCCACTGGGCAGGTTTGCTGGCTTTGGAATTTTGGTTGGGAAGATCTGGTTTATACCAACCAGGCTTTAATACTTTTTTAGTATGCCTGGCTGAATATGTTCTTAATAGTAACGTATTTTACTTCCAGGACCAATGTTTTTGACAGGTCAAGGGTACAGCAATGGGTGCCTCTTTTGCACCCATTTATGCTGACCTATTTATGGCCTACATTGAGGAGGTTATAATTTATGACTCTAGTCATAATCTATATATTGATGAATTAGATATTTGGAGGTGATATCTGGATGATCGTTGGGTGGTGTGGAGGTCAGATGAAACATACTTACATGAGTTTATTGGCTATCTCAGTGACAATAAATGGGGAATTGAGTTTAAACTAAATTTTTATAAATTGAAAATTGTTTTCCTTGACGTTGAGGTTAGCAGGAATCCTGATGATACCTTAGCCACGTGGGTTTTCAGGAAATTCCCAGAGTATAACTCACTTTTGCATGCCACTAGCTTCCACTCCCGACATATCATCTGGAATATCCCCAAATCACAATTCCTCAGGATTAAAAGGATTTGTTCAAGCCAGCAAACATTTGAAGATACTAGGGATGATTTTATACATTGTTGTCATGAGAGAGGTTATCCTTCTGGTAGAATTAGCACTGCTTGTCACTGGACTTCCACTCAAGACAGAACTAAATTGTTACAATACAAGGACAAACCAAGAGATTTTTCCAATCCTTTGGTTCGTCTTGTGACCACATATGGATGCAACACACAGGAGTTCATGAATATAATTAACAGACATTGGAACATTCTTATGGCCGAGGAGAGATTACACCCTTTTTTGGGTGATAGATGCTCTTTTTCATTTAGGAGAGGATGTACATTGGGTTCCCTCTTTAGCCATTATAAGAGGGTGGGACCTAGTTCTATGGTTCCCACTCAACGTACACTCACAGGTGGCCTATTGACAGGATGCATGCCATGTGGTCATTGTACTCATTGCAACAGAGTTCAGAAAATGAGGGAATTTAGTAGTCGCAACACATCAGTAGTTTTCAACATTAATTTCTGGGCTAACTGCAGCACAGAGTGGGTTGTCTATTTGGTCACCTGTTCATGCTCCTCATTCTATGTGGGACAAACTTGTAGACCTTTTCATCTCAGGATTGGGGAGCACCTTAGTGATATCAGGAATAAATGTCCTACTAATGCTTTGTACAAATGTGTGTAAATACAATACTGCATCTTTTTATTTTACTGTTATAGATTGTATTGTGGCTTTCAAATACTGGCTAACGTTCTTGCCACCCCCATAGTGCCTTTTTTAGGCAAGACTCAAAAGACAAACCCACCTCCATAGACAACACAAGGAGAAAAAAAACTAAGGGTAATGCTACTCAACACCAGAAGTCTAAATCTCAAGATGCACGCACTCGAGGCTCTCCTCAGTATGGAGAATATCGATATCTGTGCAGTAACAGAAACCTGGTTCAAGGCTCCCAAGAGCACCCCAGCACTACCAGGTTATAACTCATACCATGCTTTTCGGCCCCAAAAACTCGGATCGAAACACAAAAGGAGGGGGAGTATCCATATTCATCAAAGATACCCACACCTCCAGGTTAGTGGCACTGCACAAAGCATCGGAGACCATCCATGTGCAACTAACAGTGGGCAGAACTGCCTTTCAGTTTGTAGCCTGCTACAGATCACCCTCCCAATCTCAGGAACCTCACTCAGCTTTCCTGAGAACATTGGAGAATATGAAGGTCTCTCCAAACACCATAATATTGAGTGATTTGAACTACCCAAACATTGATTGGGAAAACTACTCAAGCCCAAATATCCTTGCCCAATGGTTCCTAGAATTTATAAACTCAAATGCTATGGAACAACTGGTCACCACTCCCACAAGAGGAGACAACATATCGGACCTGGTGATCACCAACATGGGGACTCTATGTTCCACACCAGAGGTAAACCCCTCATTGGTAAGATCAGACCATAAACTAATCTCACTGGACATCCATAGCCCTTCCCCAACCCCAGCCAAGGAAATCACTGTGAAAAATGTCTCTAAAGCAAACTTCACACTTTTCAAAACCAAGGTGGAATCCTTCAAAGCCCCAGGGCCAGTGGAAAATACTGCCCGAACTACAGAATCCTTTTCAAACGCATTCTATGAGCACCTACAGGAATGCATGGATTGTGCTATCCCAAATAAAACCAAGATTCACCCCTCCAAAAGCAGGAGACCTGTCTGGTGGATCCCGACCATAAATAGGCTATACAACAGAAGGAGGAAGCTACTACATGATAGAGCAAAATCCCAAAAAGGGAACACATCTCTGATCAGTACTAGAAAGAAACTACGATCCCTCATAAAATCATCAAAGGCCAGCTTTGAAAGAAAAATTGCCTAGGACGCTAAGGATAATCACAAGGCCTTCTTTAGTTATGTCAGAAATCTGGGTGGCAACCCCCAGATATGCTCTGAATTAGTACAAAATGGCAAAAAATACACTGAACCCACAGACATTGCCAACATCCTGGCAGACAGGTTCAGTGCAAACCCCCCCCCCTTCCCTCCCAAAAGAGCAAATGTCTATCCCAACAGAATATAGCCCCTCAGACATCACAGATGCACAAGTGAAGGCTGCCCTCTCCAAAGCAAAAAACACAGCATCAATGGGACTGGACAGTGTCCCGGCTGTGTCTTACACGATCTCCAAGAAGAACTGAACCCTCACATAAAGTCACTGTTCAAACTCAGCCTTACTACATGATATGTACCCAAAGAATGGCGTACAGCAACAGTGGTCCCACTCCACAAAGGTGGTGTCACAATGGACCCCGGGAACTATCGCCCTATAAGCCTGACTAGCCTGGTCTGCAAAGCTATGGAACGTATCATCATGGAACTCATAAACAAAGACAATAGGAACCTCCATACACTGGACCCTACCCAATTCGGCTTTGTTAAGGGCAGATCTTGCCTCTTAAACCTAGTTGACTTCTTTGAAATAGTTACCAAGGCCATAGATGAGGGGAAGGTAGTCCACACAGCCTACCTGGACCTCGCAAAAGCCTTCGACACAATACCCCACTCGGGCATCATAAATAAGCTTACCAGCTTAAATATCAACCCCTATGTCACAAGATGGGTTGCAAACTGGATCAGGGATAGAACCCACATGGTCAGAATTGCAGGTGCCATGTCCGACTCTAAACCAGTTACAAGTGGCATCCCATAAGGCTCAGTCCTGGGACCTCTCTTGTTCAGTATATACTTCTCTGAGGTACAGGCTAACACGGGAGGACTATGGCTGACCAAGTTCGCAGATGACTGCAAACTGGGAGCCATAATCGACTCTCCGACTGACACGAGCATCCTCCAAAAGGGTCTCACAGAGACGGATACCTGGTGCCAGAGCCACGGACTCAAGCTAAATGCAAAAAAGTGCATAGTCATCCCTTTTGGGAAAAACAAAGTGCCCACAAATTACCACATAGGAGGTAATCCATTAAGTATGGAAGAAGTAATTAGGGATTTGGGAACCCAAGTAGACAGTAATCTCTCCTTTGACAATCACGTTGCCAAAGTGGTTAGAAAGACCTTCTATATAGCCCACCTTATCACAAAAGGTTTGACATCTAGATCGAGAGAGGTCATTGCGCCCCTCTACTCATAACTCATCAGGCTCATAATTGAATACAATGCCCCATTTGGGATGTACCTTACCCGACACCTGCAGCAACTGGAAAGACCCCAAAAATACCTCACCAAGAGGATCATGGGCCTCAAACAGATGCCCTATGCAGTTCGACTAAAGAAACTCCAGCTCTACTCAGTTGCTTACCACCTACTCAGAGGCGATCTATGCCTGACGTACAAAGCCATGTCTAACCCAGAGTTAATGGACATGCTCCACCTCAGGAAATCCAAATCCCTTAGAGCTACATGCTCCAGGGACTTAAACCTCAGCACAGCAAAAAACAGGACATGCTGGAGGGACAGATTCATATCCCAGAGGCTCCCCTCACTCTGGAACAGAATCCCAATCCATGTTAGGCAGAGCCCCTCACTGACCATCTTCAAGAGAAATCTTGACGTGTGGATGGGAGATCATAAGTTTACCCCTGGGATCTCTTCTGTGTCCCTGCTAGACAGAGGCACAGTAAACTAACCTTAAAGGGCTATCCTCTGTGACCTACTATACAGAGGCACAGTTAACTAATCTAAAAGGGAGGTGAAAGCCAAACACACTCTGGCTAGGCTTATAAATGCCCTAGGGCAGATAGCCAAGTATCTACCTATGAACCTATGAACCTAAATGTAGGAACAAATCAGGATGTCATGATATACTTAATTTCAAGGAACGCAAATGGATTATTAAGTTAGGAGCTTTGTTCCCACCTGGGCTTAATGACCAATTATGAATGCACCAATGAATTGTTGTATGTACTACTATATATACATGAGTGGATTTTTGTTTGCTCATGTTTACTCACTGAAGAAGGCTATTACAGCCAAAACCGGTTTGGGTAGGTAGTTGGGCTTATTACCCTCTACCTTGTTATGTGATTTTTTTATTTTTTATTTTTATGCATTAAACTGTGGGTTTCCACCTTTACTGCTGGCTTTTCTTTGTTTTGGATGTGTTGACTTACGAGCCGTGCAGCTGCCGTACAAGCATCACGTAGATTCTTGGTTCTAAACAAAAAAATCAACTCCCTAGAAGCTCTTTTCACCCTAGAGAATGATGATGTCTGTGTAGTCACTAAGAGTTGGTTTAAAACCACAGAGAACACATCGACAGTGTAAGGTTATAATGCCTTGCACACATTTAGAGCAGCTACTAAACAGACAAGGATTAAAGGTGGAGGTGCTACGATTTACATCAAAAATAAATATACCTCAAGGCTAGTCAAACAAGATGATGCACTTGAGCTTCTCCACATTCAAATCACCATAGGAAAAATCCAGTACCACTTCCTTCCATGCTATAGGTCCCCCTCTATGACCCAGGAAACCCATACCATGTATTTAAACTTATTGGAAACACTCACCATCCAACCTAATACCATATTCATGGGCAACTTTAATTACCACATTATTAACTGAAAATAATATATGACACCAAATGTACAGGCACAGAGATTCCTGGATTTTGTAAATGCAAATGCCCTGGCCCAGATTGTGAATACACCAACAAGGGGTACAACCATACTGGATCTGGTTCTCACTAATAGGGAGAGTGCTGTACATCCCCTAGTGTATCTTTTCTGGTAAGGTCAGACCGCAAAATGGTCTTCTTTGAAGTAAAAATAAAACCTGAAACTCCAGCTAACCCTGGAATATTCAGGAACTACAATAAGGCTAATTTCCTATTATTAACTGATATTCTGGCAAAATGTCAAGCCCCCATAAACCCTGAAAGCACTGATGCTTATGCAGAACTGGTTACAGAAACCCTAAATTAGCATGTTAACAGCTGGATAGAGGCAGCAGTACCCAGCAGGAAGGAGTACAGAACTAACTCAAAAAACAAGCCACCCTGGTGGAATCACAAAATCAATAGGCTGTGTAGCAGAAGGAAGAAAATCATGGCAAAAATTAGGAGGTGCTGCACCCAGCAGGAGAAAAGTACTCTCATTAAGCTAAACAAACAACTTAGAGGACAAATAAAGTCTATCAAAGCCAGATTTTAGGTAAATTTGGCCTCATAGGCCAAGGACAACCACAAGGCATTCTTTAGCTATGTCAACAACCTCAAAGGCTTTTCACAGTTTTGAGCAGGGCTCATTGCAAATGGAGCCAACTATACCAAGCCAGAAGATATAGAAAACCTACTGGCCGACAAATTCAGCTACCCATCTCTCCCCATCAACCTTCCATCAAGAAATAGCCCCAAATATAACTCCCCCTGCTATCACTAGGGAATGGGTCCATAATGCTCTAAGGCCAAAAACACTGTATCAATGGGCCCAGACAATATCCTAGAATGCCTTCTAAATAGAATGAAACATGATCTCTGAAGCCATCTGGAATTGCTATTGAACTGTGGCTTCCAAACTGGCTTTATGACTCATGAATGGAGAACGGCAACAGTTATTCCTCTGCACAAAGGTGGGCCATCTACAGACCTTGGAAACTACAGACCCGTAAGTCTCACTAGTCTTATATGTAAAGCCATGAAAAGAATTATCATGGAAATGATCAATAATGATCTAGGAAACCTCCATATATTGGAACCAACCCAATTTGGTTTCATCAAGGGCAAGTCATGCCTACTGAACCTGGTGAACTTCTTTGAGAAGGTCACCAAAGCAATGGACGAGGGCAAAATGGTTCACACTGTCTACCTTGACCTGACCAAGGCATTTGACAAAATCCCCCACTTAGGCATTTGTTGATAAACTGAAGAGGTTAGGTACAAACCCTTATGTAACCCAGTGGATAACCAGCTGGCTTACAGACAGGACCCAAGAAGTTAGGCTCTGGAGTTCACCTCTGCAAAGAGGCCAGTCACAGGTGGAGTCCTTCAGGGACTGGTCCTGGGACCACTCCTTTTTGGCATTTACTTCTCTGGAGTCAAAGCCAATGCCAATGGCCTCTGGCTGGCAAAATTTGCAAAGGATTGCAAATTAGGAGCTGGTGAATCACCCATCTACATAAATGTTTTCCAGGAAAGGCTGACACTGAGAAATAACTGGTGCCAGAACCATGGCTAAAACTAAATGCCAAGAAATGCATAATAGTATTCTTTGGGAAGTCATCCACCCATGGTAACTATCATATTGACAACACACCCCTAAGAGTTGGCCCAATAGTCAGGGACTGGGGACACACATAGACAGTTATCTAGCCTTTGACCATCACATGTCTACAGTAGTGAGGAAATCATTCTATGTTGTGTAACTTATAAACAAAGGTATGGCATCTAGGTGCAAGGAAGTCACTGTTCCACTGTATTCAGCATTCATCAGACCTACCATTAGTACAATACTCACATTGGAATGTACCTAACCAGGCATACCCAACAACTGGAAAGTCCACAGACGTTCCTCACTAAAATAATACAGGGCATTAATTAATATGTCCTATGCAGACTGCCTCAAGTCTCTATCCCTGTATTCTGTTTCATAGAAGCTGTTGAGGGGAGATCTATGCCCGGCATACAATGCATTGTCAGACACCCCTCCCCGATGGATCTCCTGCATATTCACAAAACAAACAGCACCAGAATTAACCATTCTAAAGACTTAACCTTGCCTGTGATATAAACAGGACCTGCTGGGAAGACAGGTATGTATTCCAGAGACTAACCCTTCTCTGGAACAGGCTCCCCATCCATGTGAAGTATAGTTCCTCACTAACCCAATTCAAGTGAAACTTGGACAATTGGATGGGGAAGAGGCAATTCATCCCTGGTTTGGCACCTACTGTATGTCTCTAATGGTCACAGGCAGCCTATAAATGGCTCATCTCCTAGACCCTTGCTTGTAAATGTTTCACCTCCAAAGCCCCTGCTTACACTTGTCAAGGATATTATAACTTGTCAGAGATTTGGGATGCATGGCTAAGCTTAAAAAGACCCTTTTGGTGGTTAGCCTAGTCAAAATCTATAAACCTATGAACCTATTAAAGATATTTTATGTGATATGGGTTATATTGAATGAAAGAATAAATCAAATTATGTTTAATGGTAAATGAAGTTTAGCAACAATATTAAGTAAAATCAGATGGTGATTAAGGAAAAAGGAGTGGGATCTAATAGGGATGAAAATTTAGCATGATTGTAAAGGAAATTCTGAATATGTGTAAATATATTTGTATATCTATATATTTTTACATTTGCAAATATGTAACTATGTTGTAAATACGAGTTTTCTGTATATAAATAAAGGATCCCTACTCTATAGTGTAGTCATGGCCAGAGAAATGTGACGGAAGAGAGAAATCAATGAAAGAGGAGGAGAGTGTTTAAAGGAGAGATATGGATGTTAAAAATGATGCAACTGTCGTGAAACAAAATAGTCTTTTTGTGGATGCATATGTTGTGAGTAATGGATTATTATAGCCAATAGCTGTCAAACTTCAATCCAGTAGAATGGTTGATGACCCTCATGGAGGAGGATCTGAATGACTGTTTTGACTGGAAATTGAGAATAAATGCTTTCCAGACAATGTCAGCACAACTGAGATGTTGGTAGCAGAGAATGATGGTGTTCATAAGGTAACAGGAGAAAAACATATTTCAATTCCCAAAGAAAGAAGAATTAGTGATAAACTGCAGAACAAGATAGCTGTTCAGAACAAGAATACAATAAAATTGTATGCAGCTGCATCTGTGGGAAAATAAACTGTTAATGCACGCAAAACTGTTAGCTTAAATCAGCAGCAACCAGCAATTTAAACTGAAAAAAAAAATGGAGCTGTAATTGACATATATTGTATCTGGGATACAATTCTTGTCCTGTTTAGTTTTGTGCTGAGGATATTAGAGCAATTATTCATATTGGGACAAATATTTTCTGTGAAATAAAATTTGAGATTATACATCTAGTAGGAATTTTGTGATGATGCTTAATGCAAAGTCTTTTTGTGAACAATGGAACAAATCTGTAGGTAAAGGAAATTATATAATGTTGATAACATGCATATACAATTTAAGACATCAGATATGTCTGAAAATTATTTAATAATTTATTTTAAGGAAAAATGTAAACAAGCTTTTGAGATTAAAAAGAATATGAATGAATTAAAATTATGGAATACAGGGTAGGATCTGTTTGTATGATTAGAGTATGCTGATGGGAAAATGATTCATTTACCTAGTGTGGTTATTACTAATGGGATAAACAGGGGCTAACCAAAAACATGTATTTATTGTGGATCAGAAGAACATTTAATTTAAGCATGCCCAAAAAGGAGATATGAATAATGTGGAGAAATAGGACATACTGCAACATACTGTATAATGGAATGCAGAAGGTGTAGTAGTAGCAATGAAGAAAAGACAGAGTTTGAAGAAATTGGGATTGATGAAATTATTAAGGAGTAAAAAGGAGATAACAATAAAAAGCAAAATGAACATGTTGAATCTGCTGAAATTTATATTACCTTGTTGTAAGTAACATATGTAAAAGTCAAAAAGATGCAGAAGAAGAAGAAGAAAATGAGAAAGAATGAAGGGAACAATAAATAGCTAATAGTGCAGGAAAGGGAAAAATGCTGCAAAACTAAATTCCACAAAAGGAAAAGGTTATCTTAAATGTCATCCCACTGAGTATGAATAGTTTTATTAATAATAAAAGAAGGCTTTCTATTGTACAATTGTGTCACAGACAGAAAGCTAATATATGTTTACAAAATATTATATAATTAAAGAAATAGTAACAAGCACAGACAAAGGCTATATGGAAAAAATAAAGTTATTTGGACTTTTGTACATGACATACATCTGTAAATTCAGTTGTGTTTAAAAATAATTATTGTTTAACCAGGAATATGCATGTAATATTATTTATTTTCTATCAATTAATTTATTTATTTATGTATTCATTTGTTGACCAGGTAAGTCAGAGTGGGCTAAAAATTAGACCTTTTCAGCAAAAGCCATGGGAGAAAAGTTCTAAGTAAACTAAACATTTTGACATTAAAAAGAAATGCAGCCACAGTATTCAGTTATACAGTCTTGTATGAGCAACATAACAGATGCTAATAGCTATTTTAGTCATACTTATGTTAAATTTATGATTGTACAAATATATGAATTATGCATTTGCTTAGATAAAAGAGTTTCAGAAACAGCAGGTAGTGCCTACATTTGCATCTGGGTATATATCAAAATACTGACAGTGCAAATACTGACACCAAAATACCAGCTGTTCATAATAATGACAGATTAAAAATACTAAAAGTTAATAATAGCCACAGAACACAAAAAGAGCTCACAATACTAACAAAAAGCACCCAACCCCCAGAGTAAATAAATCACAAAAACAAATAAACTAAAACAAAACAGACAACAAACTCAAAACCATAGCAATACCATTGGACAATATTTGTCTGAATAGTGGTAGTGTTATGGAAAGGATTTTTCTAAGGTCAGGTGCAGTGTTAGAGTTATCACATATAAGTAAGGTGGCAGAAGGGCTTTATGGAAAACAATTATAGATATGAAATAAAATGGAAAGTCTAAGTGATGATGATAGTGAAAGGGTTTTTAAGCAAAATGATAAAATGAGAGTGGTTAGAAATATATGGAAATATATATGATATGAAATAAATTCTAAGTTATGGAGGATGCAATATTAAAAACTAATGAAAATATTGAACAAAGAATGGTATGCAATTAATACAGAAGATTCACCCTGGTAGATGCTAATGTAATGAGTGCGTGGGTCTAGTTATATTTTTTATGAATTTTATAAAGAAATGAATGAATTAAAAAAAAGTAAGTAATATTATAAGTAATAAAATGGTTGTCACATGGTATGAGATAAAAGAATATGTGGGTGTGTAATCAAGATTTTATTTAAAATTGGCGACAGAGAAGACATTAAAGTTGGAGACCATTATCACTAAATAATTCTGATTAAAAATACTTATGAAGATTTTGGAAAAGCATTTATATAAGGCTGTACTCAATGTCATTGATGAAAAGATATGTAGTATAGAAGGAAGACATGCTAAAGATTTCAATTTAGGGTCTATATCACTTTGTCAAAATGACAGAAGTTCAAACACCATATGTTCGAACTTCTAACCTCGAAGTGCAAAATCATTGAAGGCTTAGAACAGCGATGTTTTTCCCAGGGAAAAAAAATTACTGTTCCAAGAAACACACACACAACACAAGCACACCAAAAAAGCAGCAATCCACACACATACACTTAAAATCCTACATCTAACCTTACAATAAACTGTACATACACCATTATCTATCCACTTACCTTAACCCAAACCCTAACCCTAAGGTCCGTCACTATTGCACACTCATCTGACCCACGCCCTAACCCTAACTCATCTATACCACCCTAACCCTAAAATCTGTCACTATCACACACCTACCTCACCCGTGCCCAAACTCTAACTCACCTAACCCGCACCTTAACTCTAACGTCCACACAATCGCACACTTACCTGAACCCAACCCGTAACTTTCCACCACAGTGCTGAAAATCGTGAAGCCACAGAAATGGCCCACCAAATTCTTTCCCTGGGAAAAAATTTGGTGTTCCATGGCTTTGCGATAATCAGTTTTCAAACTTCACAGTTCGAACATATGCTGTTCGAACTGCTGAAGTTTCAATGAACTGATAGGAACCCTAAATTTAATAGTGAAAAAGATAACTGATAGCATATTTAGGGAAAAGATAAAAGGTAAGGTGACAGTTTGTGATGAAGAAAAAAGTATATGATAGAGGCTGTCAAGAAAATCTAGGGGCAATTATTGATAGTGTATGTGCTGAAACATAATTTGATACAAGTGTTAAAATATGTTTATTTAAACACATTTTACAAGGTATCAGTCAATGCTTAGATTGATAAGGAGATAAGGATAAAATGTGAAATAAAACAAGGATATTTGATCAGTTAAATATCAGGCCGGATTCTATAAGGCTTGTGGAATCTGGTGCATTAAGTCAATATAAGCGCAGAACTTGCAGATAAAGTTGCAATATGGAAATGCACAAAAAGAAGCTCAGAATAGTTCAGCATCAATGGAGAATAGTATTACAAAGGGCACACTATAAAAATAGGCAAGTAATCTGTAAATAATAAGAAATGGTTCTCCAATCACGTTGTATAGTAACAAAGTTATAGAAAGCTGATTACATTTCAAGCATCTTGATGCATACATATATATTTATATATATATATATATATATATATATATATATATATATATATATATATATAAAACAGAATCAGTACAGTAAGGTTAAGGACAACTACAGAATGTAACTGACTCAGTTATGATTAGCAAAAGAAAAAAAAGACTAAAAAATGTTGATTATTCCATTGTAAGTCACATGGCATTCATAACACAAATTTTAAGGAATAGACACAGAAACATCTCATCTCAGACAGTTGTGGATATTTCCATATTTCATCCACTAAAATGCATACTTCAAGCCTGCAATGCTATTTGTAATATATATATACATATATATATATATATATATATATATATATATATATATATATATATATATATTGACCTCTCTCTTTACAATAAGCTCAGAGACAACTATGGATATCTCCACAATACATGTATTAGTAAAACATGACAGCTTGGACTTATAGATTCCAACAGAATCTGTACATTTTCTAATGTTTGTTTGTTTGTTGGTCTTTCGGCTGTTCCCGGTTAGGGGTCACCACAGTGGAACTCCGGTCCGCTAATGACTGGCAGTATATTTTCACGAATGCCGAGATGTCAGTTCGACATTCAACCTTCAACAAAGGCACGCCCATTTACGCATGTCTTTCAAATGCCCACCCAACTGCGGGGAGAACATGCAGACTCCACACAGATGGCACTCTTCGCACTCCAGCCGAGAATTAAACGGGAGAACCTCTTGCTGTGAGGCAACAACGCTACCGCTGCACCACCGCGAAAATGGCAATCTGTACATTTTCTAATAAAAAATGAAAGGCAAAAGGCAATCATGGCGACATCGCCATAGCTAACATTTGCTAATAATGGGTTTGGGATAAGTAATGCACATACCCAAGGAAAGTAGAAGACAGAAAAGAAGATGAGGGTATGTGTGAAGACAAGGGACACACAAGAGGGATGTTGGAAGAGAAAAATCTAAGGGAAAGTCAGAGGGAGGGCATCAGCAATTTTTTTTTAGGTGGTAATAGGCTCCCATTTATTTATTTATTTTTTTTAAAATAGAAGGAAAAGTAAACACAGGAAAAGAAGAGGAGAAGGTCATCATAGTAGCTATACCCACAGAGCAAACAGCACACCAGAAGACAGACAAATACTGGAATAAAATAGGACAGGTAAGTTACAGAGACAACACACTGTGCAACATGGGCAATGGAAAGTTGACAAACAGGGTGGGGGCGCATACTAGCCATTGTGAAATACAGAAAACATATCTGCCTATGCACATTACGACATGTCACAAAGTGCATGATAATCATAACTGGATGTGTATGACCAATGGTAAATGTGTGTTCCAGGGTAGTAAAGTAGGATCACAGTACACATGGATAAATATGCACATATTCAATTAGTCTGTCAGCAGTGTGTGTGCAAGCCAAGCAACATCACAGATGAACAAATGCAAGTCTAACAATGGTAGACAATCTACCAAAGGACAGAACCAAACCTATGGCCATGCATGTGAAAGGCAAAAAGCCAAGCACATTGCTGTTTGATGTAGTCAGAAAAGGAGGACTGCATATAGACAGGGTATATCTGTATGTGATCTCACATGGACTCAGTATTGCCAACCCATGACAGACAACACCACATCATGACAACTGTCATACAAAGATACATTGTACAAATGCACAAGAGTACATATATAGTCCAGTCAATGAAATGGCAATCACCATGTTGGCAGCATAACACAAGTGGAAAACACAGACAGCACTTATGGACTGTAGGAACCAGACTGATGGGGATCAGACTTCTGAATGACCTCACAAGCTATTGTCCTGAACAAATCCCACAGAGCACATGCCATATCCTCAAAGAAGGACCCCATCATGTCCCTCATCTGTGTTCAGAACACATCGGTCATGACCTCTCAGATCTCCTTCCAATAATCATCTTGATTCTGTTCAAGTCAACATCTCCTCCAGTATGCAGGCATGATGGCTCAGGCAAGGGTGGGTCCAGGATCCTTAGGATTGTCAGCATCATCATCACCACCATCATCCTTGGAAGAATATGGCAGTGGCCTCGTATGGGTTCATTGTCTTTGAATCGGAGAACATCGACAGGTCCCATGCTCTCTAAAGATTCATAGCAAAATACAATAGAAAATAAAAGCAAATCTATGTGATGCAGAACAGTCCCATGAATATCATGGCACAACAGAATATGATTATGATAACAATTTACAAAGGGACTGAGTTACCTCTCGCCCTATATGTCCTATTTATAAAAAGGGCATCACTATTCTTTCTGAAAAATTCTATATGCTTAGACACATCCACATGGGCCATTAGCTTTTGAAGAATGTCTGAATATTCACATCAACAGATTGTGCTGTCTGCATTCAATAGTTTATATGGCAGCCAAAAAGCATCATTGTTAAAATGAGGAGAATGTGATATGACAATTTTGTGGAGAATAGGCAAGCCATATGAAAAACATCTGAGGCAGGAAGCATGATAATTGTCAGAACACATATTAATATAATGAGCACAACAGTAAAACCAATCTGATATGTTCAATCAGCACAGCTGGTGATATGTAAGAATCTAATATATATGTTACTAACAGTATTGTAGGTGTAGAACCATACACATTATCTACCAAAAGTATTAGCAATGAGTAGCCTGAGAAATGAAAACATTATGACTATCCTTGCTGATACTGAACTGCTGCAATCAAACGTGCATCTGCTAAAGTGTCAGTAAACCTAGGTTATTACTGTGTTTCTATAAGAACACCCAAGGTGTCACAGGTGGATACAATACCACTGCTGAACTGAAGGGCATGCCACACAATCTGAAAACAGCAGTACAAACACTGGCACAGTAGACACCCATTCACTCTGAATAGGCACACTGTGCACAACAGATCAATCACTGGAAAAGACAATCAGCCATACATGAGTGCCAAACCATGCATCATACCAATCAAAACACCTAGACTTGTGCATAAAACATCCACCTAACGAGATGCGTGACAGATACACCAACCCAACTGTTATTTAGGTTGTGGACTACAACTCAAAACATGTGTGCTGAAATAATGACTCATAAAAGATCAACATTTTTGATTTTAAGCATAGTTGTAAGCACAGCTGCTATGTGATGATTTCACTTACCTTATTGATGCATGATGGGTATTCCTGCATTCTGATCAATGTACATGTTATTTTGAAAAATATAGGCCTGTAAACAGGGGAAGATGCATTTCAGTTCATAAAACAGATAAAATTATCAAAATACTTCTTTCCCTCTACTGATCCCCAAACCTGTGCATCCACTCGATACACATGGCTCTGTTCCAACTGTGATCCTCCACACCTGAAAGCAAAAAAGAGAATCTATGAATAAAGTACTCCTCAAATAAAACTGAAATACATTTCTCAGCGCAGTTTATAAAGATTTATTTCTGAAGAGCATTTTATAATCATAATAGACAGCTGACATGTTATATTCAAGTGTTATCTTTAAACACATATTGGAGGACATGAGATTCAAACCTGAAATCACAGTCTAGACCCACAATATACATCCAAACTGTTACCTTGAAGGTATCTGCTTACCTAACATACATTAACTGATAAGGCATGTTTTGCATGCACTGAAAAGTTTTTGTTATGGCATCATCGGGATGGGAGATGGTCTACTAATAAGGATCTTGGCTTAGGATTGCAAAGTAAGAACATGTGCTGCTCATGTAGCTACACAGATGGAAAATTACATTCATGTCAGCACTGTGTTCATAAACGTTAATAGTAATGGAGAGTATCCATTCTTCAGGCTGTGTGACAGTGTCATGCAGCAGACGGCTTCTGTGAACAGTACCATACATGTTGTTGTACATAATGGACACAGTAAGGTAGATGAGGACTTTGATATTCCTTGCAAAAGTGCACATCACTAGGAAAATACATACATATTCCCTGTTATTTACAGCTGTTAGTCTGCCAATCCTACTCCCTCAAAACTTGAGGATGATGCTGTTCTAGAACTAGCTGTAATATTTCATGAGAAAACAGACCTTTGTTACACTTTTACAAAGTATACAATATTAATCAAAAGAATTGCTCAGACATATAACAGGATTTAACAAGTGTTACTGTACCTGCAGTTAAATAGCTGATGTTAATGGAATATTATGGATTAAGGATAAGCTATTAGAAATTTGTCAAATAACTGAATTATTCACAAACATGCTCAAAATCTATGTTAATATCAGCAAGTGTAATATGCTTCTCTAAATAAATGCTATAGGTATAAGGCAAGATAACAGTTTCAGATATGTGTGTCCCCTCTCTGGATTTGAACACACAGCACACCAAAATACAGACATGCTGATCTGCTTCCTTGCAATATGAGCTAACAGCCAATACATACTACTCCTAAGCCAACAGATACTGCTCTATAAACTCTGTTGTTAGAAAGCTGATATTATCAGAGCATTATGAATTATGGCCACATATGTAGAAATTTGAAGATTAATGCAATGAGTCATAACCATGCACAATATAAACATTAATATTTAGTACTGGAATATAGTTCTTCCAAAAATTGCTATGGATGAATTTTGTGTGTGTGTGTGTGTGTGTGTGTGTGTGTGTGTGTGTGTGTGTGTATATATAGGTAGATATATATATATATATATATTTTTTTTTTCCCTATGTGGATTGGAACCCACAACATGCCACAATTTACAGATGCTGACCAACTGTTTTACAGGCCAATCTAACATTCAGCAAAGATTTCATTTTAGAAAAAAAACTACTGCAGGTGTTTCTTAGAAGTCCTGTGGAGAACGGATGACTATGAAAACTGCAAAACTGCAAACGATTATTGGACATTTTATTGTAAAGAAATAGCTATCAACACATAACTGAAAATATATGTGTAAGCAGTTGGACAGGCATTACTTTTTAGATTAAATAAACAAATCTGTGTAATTTCTTAGGAGGAATGACGTAATAAAGTTATATACATGTTTTTATTCAAAGTATAACAGTGCAGTAGGTGATACTGTGGGACTATAATGTAAAACTATGAAGGGTGCAGTCATCAGCAGCCTAGACACTACAGGCATCTGTGATGCACCAGGGCAGTGGCTATGTGAAATTATGTAGTAAGATGTTGTAAAATATATGTACATCTACAAAGGGCATAATTATGGATATTATAGACATTATTAAATAAACACCATGGGAATCAAACCCACAGTTAATAGGGCAGTATGCACCAAGTCTACTTTATTATCCCAATGAGCTAATTGTTACAGCAGCTTCAAAATGGTTATACAAATCATCTATCTGATACATATGGGACAGAGAAATATCTGTAAAATCTGTAACAATGCTCAGGTATGCATTGAATATTAACATTAATTGTAGGGATCTACAGGCTGCCTCTCCACCTTGGTGACCATCATCTGAAGCTCCTCCATGTCCCTCCAATGCAGGTCATCAAAGCAGTGATGAACCAGCACTTCAGTGCAGCAGATCCCCATCCTCCATCAGTGCTCCTTTGTGAGCCAGTTCTATATGTTGATCATGGTGAAGTTCCTGGGTCCGGGTCTCATCCTCTGCTCCAATCTGGCATATATGGCCAACATCTGAGTGTTCTCCTTGTCAGTCCAGTTGGTTGCACAAACACATCTCAACCTTTCTGAAGTAGCCTTCATGATCCTCAAGCTGAAGAAGTCTGGAAAATACAAACACAGAGAATTGCTCACTGAGGTAACACTCAGTTCACAATTGCAATGGTCTGATCAGTAAATGTATCAAAATCAATATTTGAAAGTGGTGCAGATGTCATGTTATCAGATCATTGGAAGGTAATGGGCATGTGCCACACATGGTACCATTGATCAAGTCCAATTGGGTATTTACACAATACACCTTGGTGTTTTGGTGCATGAAGTCAATTTAAGTGGATGTGCACAAATGGGATTCCGAAAACTTGAATTTTAATGAACCTCATTAATTATATATGGTGTAAATGGTACTTAAAGGTAGGTGCACATTAGGTGCACTTTGATTCTCTGATCTGGAGTTAGAGGTACTTTGGCAATTGGTAGCATTTCTGTTTTGGTTAATAGTAAATCTCTTAAAGTTAGTCATTTCCAAAGGTACATGTTTAAATTGTTTCTCAAAATATTATCTTTAACTTAAGTTTTTATAAGTTACTGGAGTGATATTGTCTTGAACGTTATGCATACAGGTGTTGTTATTTTAAATAATTTTCAGTCCCACATGCAGTTTTATAGAAAGATTTCCACTGCAAATATTGACAGTATATGAATGCTGATTTATGGATCATCCACAATTCTTACTGGTAATTTCTTGCAGTCTGTATTGTAACTACAGAAACCGATGAATTCTGACACTATCCATATCTAGTACGTGATGTTGATATTACAGATATTTCTTAATTCATGTTTCCTAACAAAACTGTAAAAAGCATGTGCTATTGCTGTTATGGATATGTCTTCAAGATTCTTCCTAACAAAGGTAATATCAATATACTAAGAATCCGTACTGTCTGTGGCCTGGGTATGGATCCTGAGGTTCACCAATGCTTTCTGTAAGTCTTTTTTAAATTGTTACTTCTTGTAGTATTTGAATGTAGCATGCATGTAGCCTCTTGTGGTATGATGCTGTTGTCTTTAGACCTCCATGCAACATATATATATTGTCAGGGGTTCTAATCTCACTTACGAACTGTAGAGGTATTCTACGTTATGTTGATTTTATCAATGTTATGTATGAAGGCATTCGTGTTTCTTTTAATATGTCACATTAGTATTTATTGCACACAGAGTTATAAAGATATTTTCATTCCACACAAATGCATATTGTTTATGTTCATATATGCTTTTCACAGAATGAAATGCATGAATGGGCTCAAACATGAATATTACCATGAGTGTATCACTGTTTTCAGATGGCCAACCCTCTTAGAGGTAACAACTTATCCCCCCAGAAAAATGACATAATAACTGATGCTTTCCTGCAACATGGAAAGAGACTCCTAGGCCATTCAAGTGATTACAGTTTGGAGAAATGAAATACAGATGGACCTCACCAATATAATCAATGTAGCTGCAGACCATAACTGATCCTGTGAAGCCTGTAGGTGATGCTGCTCAGGCACGATCCTGCATACAGCCAACAGAGTGACAATTTATTACAGATCAAGGGATACCACCACTGGTGGACCAACACTGACCTCCATGATAACATCACAATATTTCTGGCCTCACTGCATATAGCAAGAGTGGAGTGACACATCCATGGTGGTGGGATTGAAGCTAGAGTTCTAGGACAAATATGCATGTCTTTCTTTCCATTACAGGACTGTGTATTGAGACAATCACTGCATATTGCTGTTTTTGATTTACAGCGGCAGAGTTGAGCTGTAAACACATATCCACACAGGGTGAGGATGATGAACATAAGTCTAATTACATGTATTGATACAACCAAAGTACAGACTGAGCAGTCCAAACAAAATTAGTAATGCTGTTTGCATTAGTATTCACTGGTCCATCTACTTTGGGACTAAACCAGAAATTGGCATGTGAGTGTCTGTATACTGTTACTGTGAACACTACCTTGTTGCTGCCTCAACCTCATTTAATAGCACTACTGTTTACTGGTATATTGTTATTTCCCTACCATTGTACACTACAGGTACATTCAGTGGAGGGGAAAGCCACGTGTTTTCAATTGCAGATAGACCATGTATGTTACAGCAAAAAAATTCTCATAGCTTTCAGCAATGTGTAGCACACATGATATCTGACATTTATGTCAGTATTTGTTAATACAGACCCATCTGGTGTACAGTTGCAATGTCCATCATGTGAGTATTTGCAGTCCATGTTACTATGTTGTATATGTGATGCTGTCAGTATTCATTTTGATAAATATATGACTGTGCTGTCTTAGTCTCTTTACTTTCCTACTGCAGGATCTACAGTATAACCGGCAACCTCTCCACAGCAGGGAGTCTGTCAGTGGTATGCTAATAAGAATGTTTCATACCTGTCTTTGCTATTAATCCTGTAGTTGACATCCATTAATACTGTATCCTTTTTAGCATTTCTAGGCCAGTCTGCATAAACTCACACATTCTGTATGTTTTAACTGTCTTCAACTGGTTAATGGTGTAAATGATGTAATGATGTGATCACTAATGCTGTTTTTTCCCCTGCACTAATTGAAGAGCACCCCCTGTTCAACACCACCATCTTCCCATAAGTTGTTTGTAGGCATGTGTGTGTGTGTGTGTGTGTGTGTGTGTGTGTGTGTGTGTGTGTGTGTGTGTGTGTGTGTGTGTGTGTGTGTGTCTTTTATTCACCACATGTCATGTATGTTGGCCATGCAAACAAATGATATACTTCATTCATATAGATTCTGTGAAACATGCATACAGTAGACTGCAGACTGCATGTAAAGTCATTATTACTTGTAACATTGCATTGAGTCATATATGCCATATGTCTTTGATGACACCCATCATGTGATGTAAGAATATTGTCCTGATCTGTGTCTTTGTATCTTGTAGCACATCAACTGTCTGTATCATTCAGCAGCCCATCCACTGATCCTGATGTTGTTCATGACGTGTCTCAGCATGGTAGCATGGCACCTGGAACAGAGGACATTAAGTTGTTTGGAGAGGCCATCCATGAAGTTGAAAGTGATGTTGCAGGAGATGAAGCCTCAGATGTGGAGGTCCACTCCTCTAGCCATTCAGAGGAGGTTACTGAAGTGGATGTTGAACAGGATGAGACCAATGACCAACACACCACAGCTGAGAGCACTGCTGCTGGCAGTTCCACAGAACAACCAAAAACAGGGCATCATGGTACACGTAAGCAAGCAGATGCTGTGCATGGCAAGGTGTCAGAGGGTGTCCACCTCCTGCTATAGGTAAATGAACAGTCATAGCAATGCCATCATTCAGACATCTGTGTACTTGCTTGTGTCACAGACTGTGTGGCACACCAGCTACGTGTCATGCATGAAAGACAAGACTGCAGACACAGTGAGATTATGGCTGCACTGGCTGCTTAGAATGAGAGACTGCCAGCTGTGGCATGGTCAGTGGAAACCTTGGCATCTATGGTACTACAACAGTGTCATACTACCAGCAGGATTCTGTGTTCCCTGATTGTGTTCAGCAGATTGCAATGTGGGAGGCCACCTGTCAGCAGAACTACCACTGGTCATCAAGAATCACTGTCTGTCATTCAACCTGCACAGAGTTCAGCCGTTGGCCCATCTGCTGTGGTCACACAAGTCACAAGGTCTTCAACTCATAGTCATGCTTCTTCATTGTCTTGTAACCCCATCCATCTTCAGCCATCTGCAACCAGGGCAAGATGTGTCTGCACATGGTTGTGGCAGAGCAGATCATGATGTGAGACATCTGCGAGGTTGACCTAGACTGCGTTAGAGTTTGTCTAGCAGTGTAGTGTACACAGCTGCCTCATATTGCTGAAATGCCACTGTATTGCAATATGTGTCTTCTGAAATTAAAAATTCTGCATTATGTCCTGCATGATTTTTCTTTTTCCATATTATTATATTGTAGAGATATGAATGTGTAGCACTGATGTGTGGCCCTTATTGTTTTCCATACAGTGATACAACAATCTGAGTGTTTATGCATATTGATGTCAGTTGTGCCCTGGGATGATGATCCCTATTGTGACACATTTGCATATGTGTATGTTGGAATATGTTATGATTATGTTATGCCTGATGCTCAGTGTGTACATCTAGTGGGTACTTGCCATTAGATGCAATCTGTGTTGCTGTGGTGGGGCAACACCTGAACATTAATGTGCAATCTGTGTACTCATGTACATATGGCTTGTCATGACTCAAAGTTTAGGGTCAGATGCTTACGTGTTTCCTGGACCTGCACTTGTGTTTGCACCTGGTGTTGTCTAAGCCTATGACTTCTATTCCCTTTGTCCTCCTGCTCCTCCTCTGATACCTCTGAGATGTCCTCTTTAGACATTTTAGATTCTTGGGGTAGTTCACCCATACCTGCAGCTGAAACACTGCCATGTGCTATGATTAACATGTTGAGCAGCATGGCACACCATTATCATTTGTGCTGCCTTTTCAGATGTGTATTGCAGTGCACTCCTGATGGTTCCAGACATCTGAACCTAGCTTTTAGTACAACAAACAGATGCTCTATGGTGTTTCTATTTGTTGCATGTGCTCTGTTGTAGGCCTCATGTCAGGGTTGGATGGTTCACGGTGTGGGGTCATTAGCCACAGCTCAAGTGGATAACTACAGTCACCTATTGTGGGGAATAAAAACAGATTTGGTCAGAATGGATATTGTTGCGAGGAGTATCTTTTACTTGCAACCTAACTGAGTTGCTGTACTTACCCAGTAGCAGTTCTTCAGGTATTGCGCCTTGCCGGAATGCAGCTCTCAGTCTACTTTTCTTTCAAATGGCAGCATCATGGACACTTCCATGGTGTGTTGCCATGATGTTTGTTATGCTGCCATCTGCTGCACACACAAATTGGCAGTTGATGGATGGCAAGTCCTTTCTGTTTATGTATCAGGATGTACTGTTGTCTTGATAACACTGCACCGAGTACATGTGATAAGCTTGAGATGCTGTAAAACCAGTGCATTACAGTTCTCCACTCCCTGGAGGGTGGATGAAAAGATGTATGCACTCATCCACCTTGCTGCACATTGCTTCCAGGAATTTTGCCAGGATATGACTGGCAGTTGTCTGTTATACTCCCACAGCATTCCCCCATGTGTCTCTGGAATGTCCTATTTGCAAGTACACCCAGGCTGAGACACACACTTTGGTTTCAAGGAGGGATAGGATTTCCTGGCAGGGTCTGTACAGATATTTATGAGGCACACATGTTGCAGACAGCCTGTGCTAGTTGTCTGTGTAGATGGTATTTGTCAATTATTTGCTGATCTGGCAATTGGCTTAGTTGCAGCCTTGCTCTGACTCTAGCTGGCTGCCTTCTAGGATGCCCAGCCATAACCTCATTTATGACTTGTATCACTGCAGCCTGTTGCAGTATATTAACAGCAGGTTGCATTTTTATATATTTTTTGTTGCTTTGCTAAGAATTTTGCCATAATCCATAGTATTCACTTGGAAACCTAGGGGTCCGTAAAGCATGCATCGAGGATTTCAGAAATAAAGACAGTGTGGCTGCTTGTTGCATTTGAGTTGCATTGTGAAAAATGGGTTTTGGAATCAGATCAGCATGTGCAGAATCCCTAATTATCCTACGATGAATACCTAAGTGGTATTCTCTGTGCGTGTATTTTCCAGACTTCTTCAACTTGAGAATATTGATGGCCACTTTGAGAAGGCTGAGATGTGTCCATGTGCCCAACTGGGCCAACAAGAAGATGACCTGGATGCTGACTGCATACACTGGGTTAGAGCAGAGGATAAGAGACAGACCCAGGAACTTCATCATGATCAATGTATGGAACCAGATTGTGAGGGAGCATTGACACAGGACGGGGATCTAACGTACTGGAGTACAGGTTCATCACCACTATGATGACCTGCATTGGGGGGATATGGAGGAGCTTAGAGGGTAGCAGCCTGTAGATCCCTATGGTAAGTGTCAATATTCTACACATACCTGAGCATTGCTACTAATTTTACAGATATTTGTCTGTCCAATATATATCAGATAGATGTTTTTATAACCACGTATTAGCTGCTGCAACCATTAGCTCATGGGAATAATTAAATGGACTTAGTAAATACTGTCCTATTAACTATGGGTTTGTAGGTTTGAGATATCCAGGTTGTTAATTTATTTGATAATGTGTATAATACAAAGAAGTTATGTACTTACCATAACGTTCCATCTGTGTTGCCATTTTCATTCCTCCTCAACAGCTGGTTTCAGATCAGACCCTTGGATCTGACTTAGACAATATTTTAGCTTGTGGCCACTAAAAAGTTCTCAAGCTCCTCCCTTACCCACAATGCACCAACCCCTAACATACCTCAGATCTTGTTTGCTGGTTGACATAATTTAAGAAATATTACCATAATATCCCTGGTAGAAGAAGCCATTATCTGGAGCTCAACATACGGAACAGTGGTGTCCTTTTGAGATCTCGTTGTTGTAGAAATCAATTGTTAGAAAGGTTGGGGTTGGTGGGAAAGGAGTTGAGGAAGAATGAAAATGGAAAACACATGGTGAGTAAATAACTTCTTTATCTGATGTTATCAATTTTCACTCATTCCTCAACAACTGGGACAGAGTCCCCAGCTACCTAAAATCCCAGGTAAACTCTAAGGAAGGATATTACTGAGCACAATTGAGCCAAAGGCTGCTCATCCCCCTGAGTAATAAAGGTATAAGTATCGGCCCATGTTGTAGGTGAATATATTTCATCCATGGAAGCCCTAGATAGAAACACTGAAAAGGTTGCCATGGACCTAGTTAAATGGGCTCTTAAAGGTTTTGGTATGGACAGATCCAATTTGTTGTAGGCAAATTGTGGCTTTCTGTGTTGGAGGGAAGCCTTCTAGCTTATCAGTGGGAGTGGTAAGCATTAGGTAGCCTATCTACCACAAGAGGAGTGGTTCCTGGCCAGGAAATTGTAGCTATTGGCCATTTGGGCAGTTCTTTCCATCTCTTTCAACATTCTGGTTTAAAAGCCGCACTTGCGCTTGTTTCCCACCTTTCCCATTGGTGCTGTATCCAGGACTGTTGGTAAGCTTCTGAGCCACGCAAGCCTTGCTGTGTTGGAGGAAAGCCTTCTAGCTTATCAGTGGGAGTGGTAAGCACTAGGTAGCCAGTCTACCACGACAGGAGAGGTTCTTGGCCCAGAAACTGCAGTTTATTGACCATTTGGACAGTTTGTCCATCTCTTTCAACTTTCTGATTTAAAAGACCACATCTGCGCTTGTTTCCCATCTTTCCTGTAACTAACCTACTGGGTAGCACTAGAAAGTCTTAAACTGATACAAGCCTTCTAGCTTAGGAGAGACACTCTGGAGTGATTAAGTATCAGTTTTCTGTAATTTCTTGCTGTATTTAACTGTTTTCCTGCCTCAGCGCAGATTTTCCAGCATGTATTGTGATTTAAAAGGTTGGGTTTTTTTCACATATTGTACTTGTTTGACTGCCTGCACTTTTAAAATGTTTTTTTGTTTAAATAATTTGTTTAACTGTTGTAGCCTTTTCTGATCGTTTGTAGTCGTTTAAAGCTGTTTAAGTGTATTATTTACTGTTTTTGCCTTATCTTTTCAAAAAAAAAAACAAAAAAAAAACAAAGAAATTCCTTGTTTCCCATCTTTCTAAGCTAGTATAGTCCAGTTTTCAGGCTAGTGCTGAACTGAGGGCTGTGATACTAGTTTCTGAGTTGCCCATACCTTACTTGGATAGAAGGAAGTTTCTCTGATTGCCTGTGAGAGAGGGGAGCTTTGAGCAACCTATCTGTCCCTGGAGGAGTAGTTCCAGCCCAGAAGTTAGTAGTTTATTGGCCATTTTGGGCTAATTTCTATCTCTTTCATTTCCTTACTATAAAAACCATGTTTGCATGGTTTTGTGCACCGGGCAGTGCCGGTTAAATTATTCCCGGCTCCACTAAGTCTCCTCTTCAGTTTTTCCCTTGAAACTAGTCTAACTTTCAACCTAAGCACTCAAAAAGCATCTTACAGCCCAGCACTTGCTCAGACCTAATAGCAAGCACTAATATACCCTGACACTGATTGCCCAGCAGGGCAAGGCTCTTTATTCACCCCTCACCAACCAAGCGACTAAGCAGCTCACCCTACTATTCAGGCATGACCAAAGGGCAACTTCAGGTGCACTCTCCAGTCCAGCTGGTGAATCTGAGTATCCTGAGGCAATGTTACAACTGCCTCATGTACACAGACAACCCTCTCCTCAAACCACAAAACACTAACATATGCGAGAGATGCAATTATACAGCCAAACTGGAAGCTAAGCTGTCTCCATCCAAGACTGGAACAGACAGTCAAGAGGAGAAGGTTAACACTTGCACCACAACTCCAGCCGCATACAGACCTACTAAGACAGCACTGGCAAAAATACACATAAATACACAAAATCATACTCGGAAGCTCTAAATAAAAACCTGCAAAAGCATCAGAGACCTCCAAAGCAGACACCCAAACAACCTGCACTTCCCGTCACAAACCAGACAACACATAAAACACAAAATCAGTGTGCAGCACAATCACAGCCCTTAAGGCAAAATAACATACCTAACACACTAGTAATAGGTGACTCTATAGTCAGGCACACTGATGTCCCACTCACTAGGCTGGACAAGCAGAAGGTTACTGTTAGCTGCTTGTCGGGAGCCAGAATCTGCCACATAACACAAGCACTCAGGTCACTCCAGAACAAGTACAAATATGACTCTGTCATTGTTCATGTTGGTGAGAATGACTTGAGATGTACCTCCCTGGACTACATGAAAAGAGACATGGAAGAGCTCTCTGATCATGTAGCCCAGGCTGGTATGACCCTGTCCCTGAGTAGCATCCTGCCCTTACCAAGAATGATACCTCAGTATAAAGAAAAAAATGATCAATTTCAACAATTGGCTAAGCTTCTGGTGTCATTCAAAGGGGATCCAGTGTCTGCCAGCCTGGGACGACATGCTCGACAAGCCGTGTTGCTTCGCAAGAGATGGCTTGCACCTGTCACCCCTAGGCTTTCGAATACTGGCCAAGGCTCTTGCTGCCCCCATAGTGCCTTTTTTAGGCAAAGCTCAAAAGTCAAACCCACCTCCGTAAACAGCACAATTAACAAAAAACTGAGGGTTATGCTACTCAACGCCAAGAGTTTAAATCTCAAAATGCACGCACTCGAAGCACTCCTCAGTATGGAGAACGTTGACATCTGTGCAGTAACTGAAACCTGGTTCAAGGTTCCAGAGAGCACCCCAGCACTACCGGGCTACAACTCATACCACACGTTTCGGCCACAGAACATGGACCGAAACACAAAAGGAGAGGGTGTATCCATATTCATCAAGGATACCTACACCTCCAGGTTAGTGGCACAGCATGATACCTCTGAGATCATCCATGTGCAACTAACATCGGGCAAATCTGCAATGCAAATTGTGGCCTGCTACAGATCACCCTCCATGACCCAGGACCACCACTACACCTTTCTGGAGACACTGGAAAACATGAAGGTCCTACCAAACACCCTGATATTGGGTGATTTCAATTACCCTACCATTCACTGGGAAAACTACTCGAGTACAAATTCCCAGGCCCAGCGCTCCCTGGAATTCATCAACTCAAACGCCCTGGATCAGCTGGTAAACTTCCCTACCAGAGTTGAAAACATATTGGACCTGGTCATCACCAACATGGGTGACAGGTGTTCCACACCAGAGGTCAACCCATCACTGGTTAGCTCAGACCATAAACTAATCACTCTGGATGTCCACACCCCACCACCACCCCCAACTAAAGAAACCACAGTAAAAAACTTTTCTAAAGCAAACTTCACCTTACTTAAGACAGAGGTGGTAAGTTTCACAGCCCCCACGCTAAAGGATAACACTGCCCAAGATGCAGAAACCTTTACAAATGCACTCTATGAGCACCTGCAAGGATGCATGGATCGTGCCATCCCTAGCAAAGCCAAGATTCACTCCTCTAAGAGAAGGAAACCAGTTTGGTGGACCCCTGCAATAAACAGGCTATACAATAGAAGGAGGAAACTAGTTCAGAAAAAATCAAATCCCAAGAAGGAAAGACATCCTTGATCAGTATCAGTAAGAAACTGAGGTCCCTCATGAAATCATCCAAGGCTAACTTCGAAAGAAAAATAGCCAAGGATTCAAAAGATAACCACAAAGCCTTCTTTAGCTATGTTAAGAATCTAAGTGGCAACTCGCAGATATGCACTGAACTAGTGCAAAATAGCACAAAATATACTGAACCTACTGATATTGCCAACATCCTGGCAGATAGATTCAGTGCAAACTTCACCCCCCTCTCACCTCCAAAAGGGCCCACAACAATACCGGAAAAGTGTAGTGTCCCAAAAATCACAGACGCACAGGTGAAAACAGCCCTTTCAAAAGCCAAAAACACACCGTCAATGGGACCAGATGGTGTAACAAAGACAATGGGAACCTCCAAACACTTGATCTGACCCAGTTCGGCTTTGTTAAGGGCAGATCATGCCTACTAAACCTGGTTGACTTCTTCGGGACAGTCACCAAGGCCATAGACGAGGGAAAGGTGGTTCACACAACCTACCTTGACCTCGCCAAGGCTTTCGACACCATTCCCCACTCAGGTATTACAGAAAAATTCACCAGCCTGAACATAAACCCCTATGTCAAGAGATGGGTTGCCATCTGGCTTACAGACAGAACTCACACTGTAAGAATAGCGGGATCCGGGTCCGACTCTAAACCAGTCACAAGTGGTATCCCACAAGGCTCGGTCCTGGGACCCCTACTGTTCAGCATATACTTCTCAGAAGTACAGGCAAACACAGGAGGACTATGGCTAACCAAGTTCGCTGATGACTGCAAACTGGGAGCCATAACTGACTCTCTGGCTGACACAGACATCCTCCAAAGGGCCTTACTGAGATGGATACCTGGTGTCAAAGTCATGGCCTCAAGCTAAATGCCAAAAAATGCATAGTCATCCCATTTGGGAAAAACAAAACACCCATGAATTACCACATAGGTGACAGCCCCCTTAATACAGAAGAGGTAGTAAGAGATCTGGGGACCCATGAAGATAGTAATCTCTCCTTTGACAATCATATTGCCAAAGTAGTTAGGAAATCCTTCTATGTGGCCCATCTAATTACTAAAGGGTTCGTATCAAGAAATAAAGAGGTTATAGTGCCCCTCTACTTGTCACTCATTAGACCCATCATACAGTACAATGCCCCATTTGGGATGTACCTCACAAGACACTTCCAACAGCTGGAAAGACCACAAAAGTACCTCACCAAGAGGATTACTGGTCTCAAACATATGTCCTATTTTGCCCGACAGAATAAACTCCGACTGTACTCAGTGGCATATCGGTTACTCAGAGGTGATCTCTGCCTGACTTAAAAAGCCATATCCAACTCAGAATTGATGGACATGCTCCACCTAAAGAAATCCAAGTCACTGTGAGCCACGCGCTCTAGTGAGCTAAAACCTCACCACAACAATAAATAGAACATGTTGGAGGGATAGATTCCTGTCAAAGAGATTCCCCATGCTTTGGAACAAAATTCCAAATTACATCAGGCAGAGCCCCTCACTAACACTCTTCAAGAAAAACCTTGACGAGTGGATGGGTAACAGAAAATACACCCCTGGGATCACTTCATTGGCTCTGCTTGACAGAGGATCAGTTAATTAATCAATGGGGTGGTGAAAGCTGACAAACTCTGGCTAAGCTTATAAATGCCCTCGGGCAGATAGCCTAGTACCTACCTATGAACCTATGAACCTAAATGATATAAAATCCATCACCCATCTGGCTAAAGTCACCTTTGCAACTGATTTACCCAATTTAGAATCTGCAAAGGAGAAAAATAATTTATCCATCTTTCTAATTTAATTTGTTCTATGTAAACGTAATTGTCTGGGAACGTCCAATAAGTGCAATATATATCATATTTGCAAATTTAGGAAAGAAAACTGACTAATGGACTGGTTGATGTTAGATTCTGATGCCACCTTAGGAAGAAAAGAAGGACTGATTCAAAATGTTAGTCTATCCCTGTGAAAAATCAAGTAGGGAGGTTTATAAAACAATGCTTGAAGTTCTGAAACTTTCTAGCACAGATGATGACTACCAAAAATATAGTCCTCCAGGTCAGAAATGAGAGATCACATTTTGCAGCCGGTTCAAATGGGGAATGAATCAAGGCCTGCAGTATCAGATTTAAGTCCTATGCAGGAGATGGATCTTTATAAGGAGGTCTCAAAAGAAGGGTACCTCTCAGGATGGCCTTACAAAGTTTAGGTGAACTAGTTCTTGAACTGTTTTAAACTGTTTAAAGTTGTTTTTGCACCTGCACTTTTAAAGTTTGCCATGTTTGTTGCATTTACCTTTTGAGGCTACACACTCAAGTGTGCTAGCCTGTGTTACATATTTATTGTATTTTCCTACTGTTTGTTGCAAAAAAGAAAAAAAAAAAATTATCCTTGTTTCCCGTCTTTTCTGACCTAGAGTAGTCCAAATACAGGCTTTGCTGTATTCTGGACTTTTGGAAGGTTCCTGTGTTGCCCATTTCCTTTCTTGGATAAAGGGAGGCTTCTTTGTTCACGAGTAGCAGTGGGGAGCTTAGAGCAGCCTATCTATCCCTGGAGGAGTGTTCCCAGTGCAAGAATCTGGTAGTCTATTGGCCGTTTTGGGTCAATTTCTAACTCTTTCAAGTCCCCCTGTATAAAACCCGCTTTGGCGCATTTTTTGCGCTTGTTACTACTCAGCCAAGCTCCTCATGGTCCTGCAGAGTGGTGCTAGCAGCAGAGAGGCTAAAAGAGCGACTGCTAACCTGATAAAAGTGTTTTTTTTTGCTGCTACTACCTGGGCAAATGTCCGATCTAGCTAAACTGCAAGTATTTCTGCTTCTTGAACTGTTTTAAACTGTTTAAAGTTGTTTTTGCACCTGCACTTTTAAACTTTGCCCTGTTTGTTGCATTTACCTGTTGAGGCTACACACTCAAGTGCGCTAGCCTGTGTTACATATTTATTGCATTTTCCTGCTGTTTGTTGAAAAAAGAAAAAAAAAATTATCCTTGTTTCCTGTCTTTCCTGACCTAGAGTAGTCCAAATACAGGCTTTGCTGTATTCTGGACTTTTGGAAAGTTCCTGTGTTGCCCATTTCCTTTCTTGGCTAAAGGGAGGCTTCTTTGTTCACCAGTGGCAGTGGGGAGCTTAGAGCAGCCTATCTATCCCTGGAGGAGTGTTCCCAGCACAAGAATCTGGTAGTCTATTGGCTGTTTTGGGCCAGTTTCTAGCTCTTTCAAGTCCCCCCTGTATAAAATCCGCTTTAACTCGGCTTTGCGCGATTTTGCACATAGCGAAGCATCAGGCAACACCACTTAATTGGGTTTAAACCATTCTCGGCTCCAGAAAGTCTGCTCTTCACTTTTTCCCTTAGAACTGATCTAGTTCTCATAATAAACACCCTATTCCTACTCTAAAGCCTGGCACTTGCTCACTAAAGCAATTATATAAGTCAGCACTAAAAAATTAAAAGCACTACACCCTCACAAACTCCCCTTGAGTACCTTGTTCCCCATTGGCCATTTTTTCAATTATAAAGGAATTCCCAATACTATTGTAGCATGTCCAAATGTCAGTTGTCAATCTCCTCTCTGGTCCAGCTGGTGAATCTGGGAATCTTGAGGCACTGTTACAACTGCCTCATGTACACAGACAACCCTCTCCTCCTCCCAACAAATTCCAACACGTGAGAGATGTAACCATATAGCCAAATTGGAGGCTAAGCTCTCTCAACTCAGTACTGGCGTAACCAGTCAGGAGGAGAAGGAAACCACACTCACTACAATTCCAGTCTCACATAGACCTACCAAGACAGCAAACCAAGCACATAAACACACAAAAACATACTCGGAGGCTCTAAATAAAAATCTGCCTAAGCAACAGAGACCTCCAAAGCAGACACCCAAGCAACCGCTACCCCAAAACAAAACACATGCAACACATGGCTCACAAAGCCAGTGTGCCGAACAGTCACAGCCCTTAAGGCTAAACAACACACCTGATACACTTGTAATAGGTGACTCTATCGTCAGGCACACTGACGTCCCACTCACCAGGCTGAACAAGGAGAAGGTCACGTTGAGCTGCCTGTCGGGCGCTAGGATCCGCCACATAACACAAGCACTCAGGTCACTCCAAGGCAAGTACAAATATGACTCAGTCATTGTCCATGCTGGTGTGAATGACCTGAGACGTACCTTCCTGGACTACATGAAAAGAGACATAAAGGAGCTCTCTGAGCATGTAGCCCAGGCCTGTATGACCCTGACCTTGAGTAGCATCTTACCCTCACCAAGAATGATGCCACAATATGAAGACAAGATGATCAATTTCAACAATTGGCTTAAGTATTGGTGTCATTCAAAGGGGATCCAATGCCTGTCAGCCTGGGATGACATGCTCGACAAGCCACGATGCTTCGCTAGGGACGGCTTGCACCTGTCACACCTGGGATTTTGGATATTGGCAAAGGCTCTTGCCACCCCCATAGTGCCTTTTTTAGGCAAGGCTCAAAAGACAAACCCACCTCCATTGGTATCACAAGGGATAAGAAACTAAGAGTAATGCTACTCAATGCCAGAAGCCTAAACCTCAAGATGCACACACTCGAAACTCTCCTTAGCATGGAGAACATCAATATCTGTGCAGCAACAGAAACCTGGTTCAAGGCTCCCGAGAGCACCCAAGCACTACCAGGTTATACCTCATACCATGTTTTTCGGCCCAAAAACTTGGACCGAACCACAAAAGGAGGGGGAGTATCAATATTCGTCAAAGATACCCACACCTCCAGGTTGGTGGCACAGCACGAAGCATCAGAGACTATCCATGTGCAACTAACAGTGGGTAAAACTGCCTTCCAGTTTATAGCCTGCTACAGACCACCCTCCCAAACCCAGGAACCCCACTCGGCCTTCCTGTGAACACTGGAAAATATGAAGGTCTCTCCAAACACCATTATATTGGGTGACTTCAACTACCCAAACATAGACTGGGAGCATTACTCTAACTCCAACACCTTAGCCCAAAGGTTCCTAGAATTTATAAACTCAAATGCTATGGAACAACTTGTTACCACTTCCACAAGAGGGGAAAACATACTGGACCTGATCATCACCAACATGGGGACTCTATGCTCCAGACCAGAAGTGTATCCCTCACTGGTAAGATCAGACCATAAACTAATCTCACTAGATATTCACATCCCGACCCCAGCCCCCTGCCCAGAAAACCACAGTGAAAAACTTCTCTAAAGCAAATTTCACACTCCTCAAAACTGAGGTGGAATCCTTCAAAGCCCCCGGGCCTGTGGAAAATATGGCCCAGACTGCAGAATCCTTTATAAATGCATTCTATGAACACCTTCAGGAATGCATGGATCATGCAATCCCAAACAAAACCAAGACCCAATTCTCCAAAGGCAGGCGTCCTGTCTGGTGGACCCCAGCCATAAACAAACTATACAATAGAAGGAGGAAGCTACTACATAATAGAGCAAAATCCCAAAAAGGGAAGGCATCTCTGATCAGTATTAGCAAAAAACTACGGGCACTCATAAAATCGTCTAAGGCCAGCTTCAAGAGAAAAATTGCACAGGACACTAAGGATAATCACAAGGCTTTCTTTAGTTATGTTAGGAACCTGGGTGGGAATTCCAAGATATGCTCAGAATTAGTCCAAAATGACAAAAAATACACCGAACCCACAGACATTGCCAACATCCTAGCTGACAGGTTCAGCGCAAACTTCTCCCCCCTTCCCCACCAAAAGGGCAAATATCTATCCCAGCAGAGTGCTGCCCCCCTGACATCTCAGATGCTCAGGTAAGAGCCGCCCTCTCCAAAGCAACAAACACAGCATCAATGGGACCAGACAGTGTCCTGGGCTGCGTCCTACATGAACTCCAAGAAGAACTAAACCCAAACATAAAACTACTGTTCAATCTCAGCCTTACTACAGGATATGTACCCAAAGAGTGGCGTACAGCAACAGTGGTCCCTCTCCACAAAGGTGGTGCCTCAACAGATCCTGGAAACTATTGCCCCATAAGCCTGACTAGCTTGGTCTGCAAAGCTATGGAAAATATCATCATGGACCTCATAAATAAAGATATTGGGGACCTACAGACACTGGATCCTACCCAGTTCAGCTTTGTTAAGGGCAGATCCTGCCTCTTAAACCTGGTTGATTTCTTTGAAACAGTCACCAAGGCCACTGACAAGGGGAAGGTGGTCCACACAGCCTACCTGGACCTCGCAAAAGCCTTCGATACAATACCCCACTCGGGCATTATAGATAAGCTCACCAGCTTAAATATAAACCCCTATGTCACTAGATGGGTTGCAAACTGGCTCAAGGACAGAACCCACATGGTTAAAATTGCTGGAACCATGTCAGACTCCAAACCAGATACAAGTGGCATCCCACAAGGCTCAGTCCTGGGACCTCTCTTGTTCGGTATAGGCCAACACGGAAGGACTGTGGCTGACCAAGTTCGCAGATGACTGCAAACTGGGCGCCATAATCGACTCTCCAGCCGACACAAGCATCCTACAAAAGGGCCTCATAGAAATAGACAACTAGTGCCAGAGCCATGGCCTCAAGCTAAACGCCAAAAAGTGTATAGTCATCCCCTTCAGCAAAAACAAAGTGCCCACAAATTACCACACAGATGGTAATCCATTAGGTACGGAAGAAGTAATTAGGGACCTGGGGACCCAAGTTGATAGCAATCTCTCATTCGACAACCACGTGGCCAAAGTGGTTAGAAAAACATTTTATATAGCCCACCTAATCATGAAGGGATTCACATCTAGATCAGGGGAGGTCATCGTGCCTCTTTACTCATCCCTCATCAGGCCCATAATTGAGTACAATGCCCCTTTTGGGATGTACCTTACCAGACACCTGCAGCAACTGGAAAGACCCCAAAAGTACCTCTCCAAGAGGATCAAAGGACTCAAACAGATGCCATATGCTGCCCGGTTAAAGAAACTCCAGCTCTACTCAGTGGCATACCGCCTGCTCAGAGGCAATCTGTGCCTGATGTATAAAGCCATGTCCAAACCGGAATTAATGGACATGCTGCACCTCAGAAAATCCAAATCCCATCGAGCTACGTGCTCGAGAGACTTGAACCTCAGCACTGAAATAAATAGGACATGCTGGAGGGACAGATTCATAACCCAGAGGCTCCCTTCACTCTGGAATAAAATCCCAGTCCAGGTTAGGCAGAGTCCCTCATTGACTCTCTTCAAGAGGAATCTTGATGAGTGGATGGGAGATTGTAGATTTACTCCGGGTATCACCTCTGTGTCACTGTTAGACAGAGGCACAGCATACTAACCTCGAAAAAGGGCATAGCAAAATTCATTTAAAATGGGTGGTGAAAGCCAAACACACTCTGGCTAGGCTTGTAAATGCCCTAGGGCAGATAGCCTAGTATGAACCTATGAACCTATGAAGCCAGTGGGAGTTCTCAACTCCAATGTGAAAATTCGAGAAGGCTGCTAATTGAACTCTAATGGTTGAAGAGCTAGCTCCTTCATTGAAAATTGTTGCCAAAAATTCAAGGACACTTTGTACAGGGGCAGAATAGGGGTAAATATATTTCTGGTGTAACTCTTCCATTTACTTCTGTAAAGTTATTTTGCAGGAGCTTTAGGGGAAGATAAAGGCATATGATGGACAGGGGACAAGAGCATAAGTTGTCTAACTATTAAAGAAAGCAGAGAAAATATGCTGCCAGTTTAAGTTTGAGATATTCAGGTGAATCATGCCTTCGGGTTAGATAGGAGGTCTGGAATTGGCTCCAGAATCCAAGGTGGGTAAATTAGATGAGGCCAAAGAAAGGGGAACCAAATCTGTTGAGGCCAGTAAGGTGCAATGGGGGTAACTTTGCTCTTCAACCAGAAAGCTTTCTGTAGAAATTTGGGAATCAAGGGAGTTGGAGGATATGCACAGACGAGACTGGGGGGGCAATCATATAGTAGAGCATCCCTCGGTAATTAATCCAGTTGGGAGGATTAGGGCAAAGAAGTTGCTGTACTTGTTGTTTAGGGGAGATGCAAAGAGATCTCAGCAAGGTCAGACCCACTGGCAAAAAAATAATTTCTGCCCCCTTCGTATTGAGAGAACACTCGTGAGGTAGTAGAATGGACCTGCTCAATTTGTCTGCTATCACAATGGACTTCCCCAGAATGTGCATTGCTGTCAGAAACCAGTTGGATGAGATTGCTCATTGTCACACTCTGAGGGCTTCTCAACACAAGGGTTAAGACTTGGTTCCTCCTTGTTTATTGATATGCCAAACTACTGGCATATTGTCTGTCTGAATTGCAATTGTCCTGAAAGGGAGAGAGCCTTGGAAGGCCTGCAATGCTAACAGCACTGCTATCATTTAAAGGACATTGATACATTTTACAGGAAATTGATATGCATGTTGGCCTCTTTGGGGGCCAAGTGGCTTAGACTGTTTTCCCCAGTCCCCATATGTCAGTGGTAACTATGGCCTTGGGTTGAGGGACAATGAAAGGATGGTCTTGTAGAACCTGATCTGATTGAGTCCACCACCAAAGGTATCTCTTACATGCCTGAGTGATTCTTATTTGGGCTGACGTGTTGGTAAAGAATAGACCATTGTATTGCTAATATCCATTGAAGAATTCTCATCTAAAATCTTGCTATAGGAACTAGGACTATAGCCACCGACACTGATCCCAGGGCTTGTAGAATCAATTGGGCTGAGATTGTGGTATTGTGAATTATTCGTCTGACCTGGAATCTGATACTTCGTTCTCTTGAGAGAGGAAGAGAAGCTATCACTGATATTGTGTTGAAATTTGCTCCTATGAATTCCAATATCTGACATGGTTATGAGATTTGTTGTAATTTACTGTTATTCCTAGACAGGAGCAAGTATGGAATACCTGATCTCATGGTCTTATTAGTAGATGCCTGGTAGGGGTGGTAATGAGCCAGTCATCCAAGTACATAAACACTCAGAATAGCTGTAGTCTCAAGTGAACTGCTACCACTGCCATGCATTTCATGAACACCCTAGGGTCTGTCATGAAACTAAAGGGCAGTGCTGTAAACTAGCAATGACTGGCTCCTGGCCAGAAGCATGGATATCTTCTGGATTGTCTGTTCATTTTTATGCAATAGTACTCATCCTGAAGGTCTGTCAAGCACAACCAGTTGTCCTTGTACAAAAAGGGCAGAATAGACTGAACCATGACCATCTGAAACTTTGTGTATTGAACTGATTTGTTCAAGTTGCTAAGATCCAAAATTGGTCTCCAGTCCCGTTTTCTTTGGTACTAAAAAGAATCTTGAGTAATTTCTGAATTTTATCTGGTCTGGTGGGACCTCTTGGGTGACTCATTTTTTCTAGTAGCTTTTGTATTTCTAGTGCTGCTGCTTTACTCTGACTGGGTGGAACATCAGGAAATTTGCATACAGATAGAGGTGGAAGGGAAAAGGGAATTATATAACCTCTGGAAATAATCCTCTGCACCCACATATCTTTTGTGATGTCTAGCCAGACTCTCTGATGCAGACAAATGATCCCCAATTGCCTCCAGAGGGAAAAGAATTGGGTCTTCTTTCAGGAGTGATGGTAGGGTTTGTCAGAGAAGGAATCTCTAGACCCTTGTTCTGTAGGCCTCCTCTGCTGCGTGGGTGGCATCTTCATTTGAGTCCCCCCTCTGTCTCTGGGGGAACTATCTCCATGTGGATCTTGAAAAGGACCCTAGGACTTCTTGAACCCCATTTTTGTCCTTCTCATTGTTTCCTGGAGAAGGTCTTTTGAGGGGTCGAAAAACATACTCTCACTGCAGAGAGGGTCCTTCCATCCTGCTCGCACCTGGAGAGTGTGTCCTTCATTTTGGGGCCGAATATGGAGGTTCTGTCAAAAGAAGCATTAACAAAAGAGGAACTGAAGGGCTCTGCAAAGTCACACAAGCACATACAGGTATACCTCCTAATGGAAATGTCTGAACCCACTCTCCTTGAGGCACCTTCAGCTGCATGAGAGATAAGCCTCATGGACGAATTAGAAGTGGATTGTAGGTCCACCAACTATGAGGCCACAGAAGCCTGAGTTTCAGCAGTAGTGGTCCCAGAAAGGGATTTTTGCAGTTCCTATATCAAGTTCTTCTGTAGTCTTGTAAATTGTGCCAGTAGTTCAGTGATGTGAGGTCAAAGGTCACTGAAGCATAAACACACTTCCCAAATTTGTCCAAATCCCTAGACTCTCTGCTATGGGGATGGATAGAAGAAGTCTGCTCCGCAAGTGCCTTCCTGGTGGCTGCCGCCACGAGTCTAGCATCTACAGGCACTGCCTTGCTCCAAACCTTCCTTCCTACAGGTGGTGCCAGAATCTGATACAGTCTTTTGGGGATTGGCTTAACTGTGTCTGGCTCCTTCCACGCCCACCTAGAGATCAAGTCAATATGCTCATTGGCAGGTGGAGTTATCCAGGAGGTAGATGGGCCAGACCCAAAGACCTCCAAGAATACCAATTCTTCTGGAGAAGAGTTATCAGTAGACCAACCACCCCTATGCTTAAGAATATCGTCATCAAGTGGTGATCTTTGGGACCCTTCCCCTTCATCAAAATCAGTATCTTTAATGATGGACTCCTATGGGAAGTCTGAGTGCCTCCTCTTGCACTTCTTCTTCCTAGGGATGTCTTCAGTGGGATGCTCAGAAGAGATAGTAATACCCTGCTGGGACCTGGAGGCTTTGGGCTGGATGTTCTTGTGGCATAGAATGCTAAGTCTCAAAGCACAGAGGCACACAGGATCCAGTGGGGAGATCCGTGCGGGTAGGGACCGTCCATCCTGCAGAAGGAGAGAACACTCTCTCCACTGCCTCAAAGGCAGAACACTCCAGGAAGAAGGAAGCCAGTGGAGCCAAGAAGCCACACTTTTGCCCCATCAGCTCCCCCTGCCTCAAAGGCAGTCCACCTGAGGCAGAGGTCAGAGCTGAGCTGTCCCATGCTGAGGCTCTGGGGGGAAGACATGGCTCCAACAACTTCAGAGTCGACTCTTAACTCTTGGGTCTAACAGGGACACTTCAGCTCTGAGAGTCATCTGGCTCCAAAACCGTCAGAGCAGCTGCACTCAGAAACAACCTGGGAGCCGCATATACTAAAATCTTCAGATTCAATCCAGATGGTACCAGGAGACTTGCATCCAAGGGCTCCAGAATGATAGGTTGGATTGGAGAAGGAGCCGAAATTGGTGGAGTAATAAAACAAGGACTTCCTGACCCAAAGAGGTAGGAACCGGAAGAACTCCCATCTGTATCTGCACCAAGAAAAAATTCCTCATCATTCTGTCCATATAAGCCTTGGTCAGGCTTCTGGAAGAACAAGAAAAAGTTACCGATGGGGGCCTAGAGTGCTGGTGGTACTCAAGATACAGGAACTACCTGGTCCTGGCCAAAGGCTTTAGATAAAAAAAGTTAGGATTCTAGGAAACTGTTTTCGACTCCGATACCAGCTGAGCTGGAGTAGTCTTTAGATCCGACTTTCTGTGTTTTTTCCATGGTGGTTCCATGGTAGGATCCAATCAGGGAGTCAAGGATCCAGAAGGCCCTGAAGGCTTACCTGAAGGCTCCTTAACCTTAGGTCTGGGAGGCTGAGTCCCAGACGTATCGTCTGAAAAGGAAGAAAATAACAGTCCTTTCAGAATTAATTTATTTTTTCTGTCCATGACTGCTCGCAAGTTAAAGATCTTGCAGCTGGAGCAATCCACCTGTAAATGGTCTAGGCCCAAACAGTACATGTACAAAGCATGCACATCAGAGAGAGGAAACTTGTAGCCACATTTCTGGCACTTTTTAAAACCAAATGGACCCTTTTCAGACATTTTTAATGATAGAAGAAAATAGAAAAGAAGTTTTTTTTTTTTTACTAACAGACTAAAAGGTAAAAATACCAGCAATGGTAATAGTAATTACACTAAAGGCATGTAAAGAGGAAAAACAGGAAAAGGCTTACCCACTATCCCACTATGGTAAGCAGATTACACTAAAAATGTGTAAAAGGGAGGTGGTAGTGATAGGAAAACAGCAATAAATTTAAGATTTTTATAGGAAATAAACAAAAGAATTACCGTATCTTCCCACTCTACTCAAATGTTCAAGAGCTCAAAGCGACCATGTCCAAACATGAAAGCAGCAAACGAGATCTGAGGTATGTTAGGGGGTGGTGCATTATGGGTAAGGGAGGAGCTCAAGAGCTTTTTAGTGGCCACGAGCTAAAATAATGTTGGAGTCAGATCTGAGTCTCACATACAAACCCAATTGTTGAGGAATGAATGAACATTGACAATATTAGATCCATAATTATGTCTTTTGTAAATGTACATATGTTTTGCAACATCTAACTACACAATTTCACATATCCACTTTTCTCATTTATCACAGACACCTATAGCACCTATGCCACGGATGACTGTGTACTTTGTAGTTTCTATGAACATGGCCAGAATCTGTAAAGCTCTGATAACATCACCTTTCTAACAACAGGGTTTGTAGAGCAATATCTATTTAAAAATATGTTATAGCTTGTAGCTCAGATTGTAAAGAAACATGCTATCATGTCTACATTTTGGTGTGCTGTGTTTTCAAATCCAGAGAGGGGACGCATATACCTGTAACTGTTATCTTGCTTAAATGTATCCATAGCATTTATTTAGAGAAGCATATTACACATTGATATTTGCATATATTTTAAGCATAGTTGCGAATAACAGTTATCTGTCGAATTCCTACTAACTTATAAGTAATCCGTAATATTCCATTAACATTAGCTGTGTAACAGCAGGGACAGTAAATATTGCTGACCCTGTTATATGTCTGAGTAATTATTTCATTAATATTGTATACTTTTAAAAGTGCTATGAAGGTCTGTTTTTACATGAAATATTAAAGTCAGTTGTAGAACAACATCGCCCTCAAATTTTGTGGGAGTAGGATTGGCAGAATAACAGCTGAAATGCAGAACAGGGAAGATATATTTATTTTCCTAGTGATGTGCACTTTTGTAAGGAATATCATGGCCCTCACACATACCCTACTGCGTCCATTATGTACAACAACATGTATGGTCTTGTTCACAGAAGCTAAATGCTACATGATACTGTCACACTGCCTGAGGAATGGATGTTCTCCATTACTGTTAATGTTTCTGAACACAGTGCTGGCATGAATGTCATTTTCCAACTGTTTAGATACATGAGCAGCACATGTTCATACTTTGCAATCCTTAGTAGACCACCCCCCTTCCAGAGGATGTCATAACATAAACTCTTTTCACTGCATGCAAAAGATGCTCTTTTTTCAGTTAAGATGTGTTTAGTAGGCAGGTAGCTCTCAAGGTTCGAGTTTGGATGTAGATTGTGGTTGCAGGTTTGAATTTCATGTCCTCCAATCTATGTTCAAAGATGTTAACACCTGAATGTAAAAATGTCAGCTGAGTATTGTGATTATCTAATATTATTCAGAAATAAATTTATATAAACTGTGCTGCAAAATCTATGTCAGTGTTACCTGAGGAATAGATTATTCATAAATCCTATTTTTTTTATTTCAGGTATGGAGGATTGCAGCCGGAACAGAGCCATGTGCATTGAGCAGATGCACAGGCTTGAGGATCAGTGTAGGGAGAGAGGAATTTGGATTATTTTACCTGTTTTATGAAATGAAATGCATCTTCCCTTGTTTACAGGCCTGTATTCTTCATAATAACATGTATATTGATTAGAATGCAGGAATACCCATCGTGCATCAGTAAGGTAAGTGAAATCATCACGTTAGCTGTGCTTACAACTGTGAGTAAAATCTAACAGTGTTGATGTGTTTTGTTATGTATCATTGAGCCATTGTTTCAGCACATTTTTTTTAAATGCTTTCCACAGCCTAACTAACAGTTGGGTTGGTACATCTGTCACACTCACATATTCTTTCAAGTGGATATTTTGCATACTATTGTAAGTGTTTTGATTGGTGCTTCTGATGTAAGGTTTGTCACACTTTGTGTTTTGTGGTGATTGGTCTGCTGTGTACTGTGTGATATGCCCTTCAGTTCAACATTGGCACTGTATCTGTATCTGACTTTTTTGGTGTTTTTGTAGGAGCACTGGGTTTACTGATATTTGAGGAGATACCCCTATGATTGCAGCAGTTCATATAGTAGAGAATCGATTATCCAAACTAATTGGGACCTAGGGTAGTTCAGATAATCACACAGTTCAGATAATCAAACATATAATTAAACTTGTTAAAAAACTTCTAAAATCTTGTTTTTTTCCTGCATGCAGGAATACACTTTTCAACCATTCAGCGATTTCAGTGGACAATAAAGAATATTTTTCACACACAAGCTTGCTACAAGCTCAAAAAACATGCTTAAGCGAATATGTATAATGTTTACATATTCAGACTTTCCGATTTTTCCTACCTGCAAACTTTGGAAGACTGGTTTGGATAACTGATGTTTTGGATAATCAGTTTGGATAATCAACTCTCTACTGTATTCTGTACACCTTGAAAGTCAATATTGGTATTGCATCTGTCTCCAAGCCCCTGGGTGTTTTTGCAAGAACCACATTTACATCCTAGGTTTACTGTCACTTGAGCAGATACACATTTGATTGCAGCAGTTCATATTCAGCACACCCTGCAAATCGTTATTGGTGTTGCATCTCTCTCCAACCCCTTGGGTATTTTTGTAGAGACACAGTAATAGCCTAGGTTTACTGACACTTGAGCAGATCCCCATTTGATTGCAGCAGTTAAGTCTCAGCAAGCATATTAATAATGTTTTGATTTTTCAGGCTACTGATTACTAATTGTTTTGGTAGATAATGCATACAGTTGTACACATTCAATACTGTTAGTAACAGATTCATTAGATTCTCATATGTCACCAGCTGTGTTGACTGAAAATAGCACACTGTTTGTACTGTTGTACTTATTATAATGATGTGTGTTCATACAATTATTATGCTGCCTGTCTCAGATGTTTGTTACATGGCTTGCCAGTTGTCCACAATATTGTCATGTCACTTTTCCCTCATTTTGGCAATGACACTTTGTAGCTGCTCTTATAAATCATTGAATTGAGCATCTGTACATTCTTACAAAGCTAATGACCCATGTGGGTGTGTCTAAACATGCAGAAGTGTTCAGTAAAGAACACTGATGTCCTTTTTATGAATAGGACACATAGGGCCATAAGTAATCAGTCCCTGTGCAAATGGGCCTCTGGAATTACTATTTAACTGTAGCCTCCAAACAGGCTTCATGCCTCATGAATGGAAAAAGGCAACAGTCATCCCTCTGCACAAAGGTGGGCCATCTACAGACCCTGGAAACTACAGACCCATAAGTCTCACCAGTCTTATATGTAAAGCCATGGAAAGAATTATCATGGAGATGATCAATAGAGCTATAGTAAACCTCTAGTCACTGGACCCAACCCAGTTTGATTTTGTCAATGGCAGATCATGCTTTCTCAACCTGGTGGACTTCTTTGAAAAGTTCACCAAAGTAATGGATAAGGACAAAATCGTTCATACTGCCTACCTTGATCTGGCCAAGGCATTTGGCACAATACCCCACTCGGGTATTGTTGACAAACTCAAGAGGTTAGGTACAAACCCGTATGTCACCTGGTGGATAGCCAACTGGCTTACAGACAGGACCCGGGAAGTTAGAATTGGGGAGTCTACCTCTACAAAAAGGCCAGTCACAAGTAGAGTCCTCAGGGATCAGTCCTTAGACTGCTCCTTTTTGGCATTTACTTCTCAAGTCACAACCAATGTCAGTGGTCTCTTGCTGACTAAATTTGCAGATGATTGCAAATTAGGAGCTGTCATTGAATCTCACACTGACACTAATGTTCTCCAGGAGTGGCTGACACAGACAAACAACTGGTGTCAGAGCCATGAACTAAAACTGAATGCCAAGAAATGCATAATAGTATCCTTTGGGAAGTCATCCATCCCTAGTAACTATCATATTGACAACACACCCCTTATAGTTGACCCAGTAGTCAGGGACTTAGGGCACACATAGATAGTAATCTAGCCTTTGACCATCATGTGTCTACAATGGTGAAAAATTCATTCTATGTTGCACAACTTATAAACAATGGTATGGCATTCAACACCAAGGAAATCATTGTTCCACTATATTTGGCATTCATCAGACCTATCATTGAGTACAATGCCCTCTTTGGTATGTACCTCACCAGGCATATCCAATAACTGCAATCTCCACAGAGGTTCCTCACTAAAAGAATACAGGGCGTAAGTAATATGTCCTATGCAGACCACCTCAAGGCACTATCCCTGTTTTCTGTTTCCTACAGGCTTCTGAGGGGGAGATGTATACCTGGCATACAGGGCATTGTCAGACTCAACTGATGGGCCTCCTGCATATCCACAAAACAAACAGTACCAGAATTACCCATTCTAAAGGCTTAAACCTTGCCTGTGATATAAACAGGACCTGCTGGAGAGATAGGTATGTATACCAGAGGCTACCCCGTCTATGCAATAGGCTCCCCATCCACCTCAAGCCGAGTTCCTCCCTAACCCAATTCAAGGGCAACTTGGACAACTGGATGGGAAAACAGAAATTCATCCCTGGTCTGGCACCTATGTCTCTAATGCAAAGAGGTAGCCTGTAAATGGTTCATCACTCAGGCCCATGCTTACACTTGTCAAGGATATCAGAACTTCTCAGAGATTTGGGATGATGCATGGCTAGGCTTAAAAAGGCCCTTGTGGTTGTTAGCCTAGTAAACACCTATGAACCTATAATTGTCATCATAATCATATTGTGTTGTGCTATGACATTCATGGAACTGTTCTGCATGATAGACATTTTCTTTTCTTTTGGTTGTGTTTTGCAATTAATCTTTACAGAGCATGGGACCTGTGGACATTCTCTAATCCAAAGACGATGACGAGCACATGCAAGGCCACTAATATAATCTTCTGAGGATGACGGTGATGATGATGATGATGATGACGATAACAATGATGCCAAAGAACCCTGTCCCAAGCCATCCTGTATGCACCCCAGAGGAGATGTCGATATAACTGTGATCAAGACGATTATTGGAGAAGATCCAGGAGGTCATGAACAATGTGTTTTGAACACAGATGAGGGAAATATTGGGGTCCTTCTTTAAGGATATGGCAAGGGCTATATGAGATATGTTCAGGGCAATAGCTTGTAAGATCATTCAGGAGTCTGATCCCCATCAGCCTGGTCCCTCTGGTCCATAAGTATTGTCTGTGTGCTCCACTTGTGTTTTGCTGCCAGCATGTTGATTGCCATTTCATTGATTGGACTATATATGCACTCTTGTGCATGCACGCCATGTATATGTCATGTTTATGTGTCATTGTCATGTGACATTTACTTTGGTTTCAATGTGGGCATGGCACACAGTAACACAATTACACTTTCCACACACATATTCAACTGTCCATGCATTGTGACAGTTAATCTGCAGATAGTGCTGCAAAAAGTAGCCTGTAATCATGTGTGTTACTGGGGCAACTGACAGACAACATATATTGTCCAGCCTCCATCACTAACAGTGAGATATGCCTTGGATTTCTGTTTTGCCATATCAGGTATGTGTAACATACAGACATGTCATTCTACACGTTTTCTGGATGACAGTTGTCATGATGTCCCACTGTCATGATGTGGTGTTGTGTGTCATGGTTTGGCAATAATAATGCCATGTGAGATTATATACAGGTATATCCTGTCTATGTGCGGTCCTCCTTTTCTGACCGCATCAAACAGCAATGTAACATTCATCTGTACACAATGCTACAGATAACACATTCCTTAACAGTACATAATGCCGTGTTTGTTGTAAATAACATTTCCACACCCATTACTTATTCATTTATTTATTTATTTTACATTTGTTAACTGGGTAGTGTCCGGCTGGGCAAGTAGCTCATTTTCAGTTGAGACCCGGGGAGAAAAGCTCCCGGCACTGTGCTTGGCTGTTTGCCTTTCACATGCATGGTCATAGGTTTGGTTCTGTCCTCTGGTGGAGTTATCTACCTTAGTTAGACTTACATTTGCTCATCTGTAATGTTGCTTG
>NC_056727.1:753553790-753565945 GCF_019279795.1 Protopterus annectens
TAACTAAGCATTAGTAGGCAATCTGATGTAAATGAGTGTTAGGATACTAAATCCCACTGTCACATAGCAAATGAGCACATTCCGAGTAGTGTAAGAGTTACATAAGGGGGAGGAACGGAGTAGGAGATAAGTGACATCACAGGGGGGGATGGCAGAAAGAAATGCAGTTCATTGGAGGTCAGTGTTACATGACAGATGTCAGACACATCGTGGAAAGAGGAGTGCCACAAGATAAGCATGGAAAAGTCAAGAAATGGAAGGTGTACACTGTTGCCAACACCAAAGTTTCTTGCTGGGCATGCATGCGCACGAGTGCACATCAGGAGGCGCGAGTAGGGCAGTGTGTGCTCGTGTAAGTCAGACTGAGAATGTGGGAGCCTGTTGGCAGACTTGTAAGACTGTTTGCGCTGGTGTGCGCGTGTTTTAACCCGAATAAGAAGATTCTAAACCGTGTAAGCATGTGTGCGCACGTGTAAGCCACTGTGAGCGTGTTTCCGCTGGTATGCGCATTGCTCCCCCCTGAGGAAACAGAAAGGAAAAAGGAAGCAACAGAATTAGTAGGAAGCTAGCAGGTAATACTGCTGGAGCTAGCAGGTGAAAACAATTAGAAGCAGGCAATTACACAGGCAGAATAGTAGTCCAGCCGAGCACTTAAAACTCTACAAACAGCAGTGCAGGATGTTTCTCTCAAGAGACACTGCAAGACAGGAGTAAGCTTTTAGAAATGAAAACTGAAAAAGCTTAACTCACAGCTGAAATGCTAGGGGCTGCCATAGCTGTCATAAGGAGACATAGGCGACTTGCTGAGGGTGGTGACAATGCAAATGGTGCCAGACAACACACAGTGAGGAGACGGAGAAGAGTGTACAGGCTCAGGGTCACCTACCACGGGTTACATGAGCTGGAGATAGTGGAGCGCTATAGAGTGGACAGAGACCTCCTGCAGCAAATTGTCAAGCTGTGCAGGCCACGCCTCACACACAGAACCAACAGAGGGGAACCCATCCCAGTGGAAACCAAGGTATGTGTTGGCCTAAGAATACTAGCAACAGGTACCTTCCAGAGACCAACTGGTGATATGATGGGGATATCACAGGCATCAGCCTCCAGGTTACTGCACCAATTCCTGGATGCCATGTCAGCACATGTCAGTGATCATGTATATTTCCCCAATGCCCGTGAGGTATTGGCCAGCAATATGCGTCTCTTCCAGCAAATAGCGGAATACCCTGAGGTAGTGGGTGCAATAGACTGCATGCACATATGCATCAAAGCACCAGCCAGTGAGTGGGGTAGGGCCTACATAAACCACAAGGGCTTTCCCTCCATCAACTGCCAGGTCGTGTGTGATGCCCAGGGCATAATAATGAATGTGTGTGCTGGCTGCCCTGGGAGCTACCATGATTCCCATATCTGGTATTTGACGCAGCTGTACCAGACATTTGCCAATGGGGACATCCCACATGGACACTTAGTGGGGGATGCAGGTTATGCACTGGAGCCGTGGCTGATGACACCCATCAAAAACACACACACACACACACACACCTGAACAGGAACGCCATAATGAGGCACACACACAAACACGTAATGTAATAATGCATGCGTTTGGGCTGCTCAAGTCACGGTTCCGGTGTCTGGACATATCTGGTGGAGCCTTGCAGTACTCACCAACTACATGTACCCAAATTGTCATGGTATGTGCTATGCTACATAATATGATCTTGCGAAAACAGCAGCAGCAGGACCAGCATAGGGCCGGGCCAAACAGCCACCCACCATTGCCAAGGCCATCACAGGCAGAGCGTGACTCGGAGGAGGAACAACCTGAGCCTGCCCCAGTAGGCAGAAGGAGGCATGCCCAGTATGCCGTGGCCTTGGCAAAGAGGCAACGCATAGCACATACACTGGCTCAGTAGGAACCCTGGGAATGATACCCCTCTCTGACTCACTCATATAATAACAGGGATGCCTAAAATGACATAACCTGCTCTCAAACATGTACAGGGAGTGTAGTATGTGCATCCGACAGAGGCAGCCCTGCAGCACCACCTGAGGCATGATTGTCATGTGTTAAGCAATGTAACACCATGTAGTATATGCAAACTTGATGACCCTGACTAACATGCTACCCTCACCAAGCATGATGCCACAATATGAAGATGAGATGATCAATTGCAATAATTGGCTGAAGTATTGCTGTTAGTCAAAGGGGATCCAATGTGTGCCAGCCTGGGATAACATGCTGAGCATAACATGATGCTCCACCTGCTAGGGGTGGCGTGCACCTATCAGTCCTTATGGATACTGGCAAAGGCTGTTGTTACCCACAGCGTGCCTTGAATAGGTAAGGCTCAAAACACAAACCCACCTCCATAGGTATCACAAGGGATAAGAACCTAGATGTAATGCTACCCAATGCCAGAAGTCTAAACAGCAAGATGCATGCAGTCTAAACTCCCCCAGTATGGAGAATGTTGATATCTGTCCTGTAACAGAAAACTGGGTCAAGGCTCACAACAGCACCCTAACACTACCAGGTTACACCTCATACTGTGCTGTACAGCCTCAAAACATGGAACAAGCTACAAAAGGAGGGTGACTAGCAATAATTGTCAAGGATAACCACACCCCCATGTTGGTACCACAACAAGAAGCAGCATGGACTAGCCATGGTCAAGTAACAGTGGCTAAAACTGCCTCCCAGTTTATAGCCTGCTACAGACTACCGTTCTAACACCAGGAACTGCACTTGGCCTATGTTGGAATACATGAATATATCAAGCCCTCCAAACCACATTATATTGGGTGACTGAAAATATCCAAACATAGACTGGGAGCATTATTCTAGCTCCAACACCCTAGGACAAAGGTTCCTAGAATCCATAAACCAAAATGCCCAAGAACAACGTACCACTCCCACCTTGTGGGTAAGCATACTGGATGTGATAATCAGCAACATGGGTACTGGATGGCAAGATGAGAAGTGTATCCCTCACTGGTAAGATCAGACCATAGAGTAATCACACCGGATATACACATCCTGACCACAGTCCCTGGCCAGAAAACCACAGTGAAAAACATGTGTAAAGTAAATGTTGCACTCCTCCAAACTGATGTGGAATCCATTAAAGGCCCTGTGCAGGTGCAAAATATGGGCCACAGCTCAGAACCTGTTATACAGGCATTCCATGAACACTGCCAGGAATGCATGGATTATGCAATCCCAAATAAAACCAAGACACAATGCCATACACGCAGGCATCTGGCATGGTGGACCCCAGCCATTACCAAACCATGCAAGAGAATGAGGAAGCTACTACATGATAGAGCAAACCTAAAAAGGGAAGTAATCTCTGATCAGTAGTATGGCAATAAAATATGTCCACTCATACAATCCACTAAGGCCAGCTACAACAAGTTGAATCTGTGAATCTTGAGGCAATGTTACACCTGCCCCATGTACACAGACAACCCTCACCTCCCCCCAAGAAATACAAATATATGTGAGAGATGCAACCATTTATCCAAACCAGAGGCTGAGCTCTCTCAACTCAGTACTGTCAAAACTAGTCAGGAGGAGAAGGTAACCACAGACACCACAAACCCAATCTCACATAGACCTATCACAACTGCAAACCAAAGACATAAACACAGAAAAACATTCCCGGAGGCTCTAATTACAAACACACCACATCAACAGAGGCCTCTCCAAAGCAGACACCCAAGCAACCACTACCTCCAAACATAGCACATGCAACACAAAGTACACAAAGCTAGTGTTCCAAACAGTCACAGGCCAGAAGGAGAAACCAAATGAACGAGCCAGCACGCAAGGATTGCTCTAAGCCAAAATGTATTTATTTAAACAGCATACTCAATATAATGGCAAAAAAACATTATAAAGGCATAATAAAAGCAAACCGGTTTCGGCTCTGACAGAGCCTTTGTCAATGCTTACAATTGAAACAGTTGAAAAAGTTTAACCACCATTTTGGTTCTTTATTTATAGTCCCAGTTTAAAGAGACATGCACCATAATTATACCAACAAACTTTCATGTTTAGATCAATGGAAAAGAGTTTGGGAAAAAAAGACCAACCCTGAAATAATCATAAGATATGACCATATTCAATGTATATATACATAACTGAATAAAGCGACTAATTCCCATTCCAGTATTCCTTGGTTGTTACCTAAATAGATCCAATTCAATGTAGCCTAAGGCTGTATAAAGAAATTTTGTGGTGCATATGTATAATATAATTTCCCAAAATGCATCCTATCTGTATATCATAACACCATTCTATACTTTAGTAATAATATACTGATTATTCTAGAGTATTTAATCCGGGTCTAAATAAACCCCCCAATTTTATGATCCACATATTTTCCATTTGATTAAGCTTCTGGTGCCATCCAGCCTTGAAACCTCTATGTAATACTATCCTGTCTATGATTACAAATTTGAAAACGGCGGATGGGTGTTCAATAGTGTGTTTGAACAAGGCATTTGCAATGCGTTTATTTCTAATCGCACTCAAATGTTCCCCTATTCTGAATTTTACCGGCCTAGATGTCTGTCCAATGTAAAAGGCAGAACAAGTGCAAATAGCCAGGTAAACAACCCAATCCGAACTACAATTGGCAAAAATCCTGATCCCAAAGATTCTGGAAGTGTTTTTGCTAGTAAATTCCCTAGTCTTAATTAAGTGTTGACAAGCCGTGCAGTGACCACAGGGACAACAACCCGTTAATATATCCCCCGATAAAGTCCTTTGTTGTGGAATACATGGAATGTATCTTTTGTAATGAGTAAGATAGGAGTTCATATTGCGTCCTTTTCGATAGGAAAACTGACATTGTTCAGACAAAATGTTACTAAGAATGTCCTGCGATAAAAGAATCCCCCAATGCCGATTGATAATATCCTTAAAACGGTTAGTATTAGTACCATAAGTAGTAACTAACCGTAAGGGTTGGTTAGCTTTCTGTCTCAAAGAATCCCTGTCATCTGATTTGTAAATCAATAATTCCTGGCGTGTTAACCTGTTGGTTTGTTCCGCAACATTTGAAAGATGTTAAAGATTATAACCCCGTTGGAAAAACCTATTAGACAAATCAAGACTATATTTGGAATATTCCTGGTCAGAAGAGCAGATCTGTCTGATTCTCATAAATTGAGATTTGGGGATGTTGCGGATGATGTGGCATGGGTGGGAACTTTGAGCATGTAATAGTGTATTGTATTCCGGGAATTTTCTGTAAACTGAGGTGGCCAAAGTGTTATCCAAAAGTCGGGTCACCCTAACATCCAGAAAAACAATACTAGAATGCTCAATGTTAGCAGTAAACCTGATACCAAAAGAATTATTATTTAGGTAATTCACAAATTGAGATACCCCATCCATATCCCCATGCCACACCATCCAGCAATCTAAATATCTGCGCCAGATGTCCAGATTGTGTATACATGAATTATGCTGAGCATCATATATATATCTAGCCTCATAATACCCCATGAACAGATCTGCATATATGGGTGCAAACGAAGCACCCATAGCCGTTCCCTTGATTTGTCAATAGGCCTTTCCTTTATAGTAGAATATGTTCTTATGCAGCACCATTTCTGTTATTTTGATCAAAAAATTGTTGAAACCTATAGGATAGAGGTTACATTTGTATAACCAATAAGAAACAGCAAGAATTCCAAGATCATGAGGAATGCTTGTATAAAGCGAAGCCTCATCCAACGTGCAAAGCAGCCAACGGGATTCCAATTGAGATTTGTTGATAATATTGAGAAATTCAGTAGTATCTTTGATGCGAGATCGGATAGAAAACAACAGGGGTTTGAGATAGAATGTAAGAAAGGAGGACAATGGTTCTGTCAAAGAACCCCTACCTGACACTATAAGTCTACCCGGAGGATGAAGTGGATCCTTGTGTATTTTGGGTAGCAAATATAGGTATTGAGGAGTAGGTTCATCCACTTTAAGTTGTGTCCGTACCTGTTGTGTAATAATACCCTGCTCAACTGACATATCCAAAAAAGCATCAATTTCCCTCTTAAAAGTGGGAGTAAGATCATTGTTTAATTCCATATAGAAACTGTAATCCGATAATTGGCGCAAGGCCTCCTCAGTGTATGCAGAATGATCCAAAATTACAATTGCTCCCCCTTTGTCCGCCATGGTTATTACTATGTTGTGATTATCCCTGAGTTCACCCAGAGCTTGTCTTTCTGCTAAAGTAAGATTGTTATTAGTTGACTCATACAAATTAGAATAGTGCAACTCCTTCATTATACATTCCCTAAAAATGGAAACATGTTTATTCATAGGCGGAACAAAATCTGATTTTCCAAATCTGAAGTCAGATGATCTTTGAGTATTTTCACAATCTGCAAAAAATATCTTTAAATTAAGTAGTCTGCAGAATTCATCAACATCTTGTAATAATTGATTTTCAGAAACTAACATAGTGGGGACAAAGTTTAATCCTTTATTGAGAAGCTGTATGTGTACAGACGAAAGTTCAAAGGATGAAATATTATAGATATTATTATTTATTTCACCATTTGTTGCAATAGGGACTGTAAGGTTGGATTGTTTAAAACTACCTCTGTGCTTCCTATCCCCCTGCCTCCTACCCCTAATTCTAAAGGGGGTGGTTGTTTTCTTTTTGCAGCTGGGGACACTTGGCGTGAAGAAAATTCTCCATCAGTGGCAGAGGAAGTGTCCTCTTCAGAGGTGGCATCAGACATGACTCTATGATGTCTAAGAATTGATCTGGGTCGTTTTTTATTAGTATTAAGGGTGTTTTTGGCATCTTGAAATCTGACAGATTTCTGAGTCACAAAAGGTTTCCCTTTTTCATAGTCCATAAGGTCCCGATTAAATTTTTGAATTTTTCGTTTCATGAGCTGTTGTTCCAATATGGACAGATCTTTGGCCAGGTCTGAAACCTGCTGTGAATAGGACACTTCCTGTTTAAATTGCTCTAACTCTCCACACAAAGCTTGAATCTCTACAAGTTGGCTTTGTATGGTCCTGTCATAATAACGCAATAAACAATCTACAAAATGCATAGATTATAAATGTTGAGCTTCCGCCCATTCCCTGGACAATTCACTATCTATATTCGCCACTAATGGTTGTACCCGGACCCTAAGTCCTCTAGGTGTGATATCTTTGGTTTTGTAGGCCTTGAAAAGTTTCAAGTGCCAAAAGTTACTACGTAGGCTCTTCATATTCCTATTCAGTTTAGAGAACATAATATTACATTTAGGTTGGCCATTCTGTATTTGGCTTGTGGGATCAGGTCCTGTTGAAATGTTTAAACCAAAAACCTCTAAATTGTCTTTATCAGCCGAAAGCCCCCTCAGTATATCACTTATATCCATGGACAAACCATGTAATATAAATATCCAAAATTGTTGTAATTAACACCCAAACTTCCTGAGTAACCACAAGTATACCAAACCAAACTTCTCAATAATCAAATATATTTTATAAAAAATATATATCATATGAAAAAGTGTCCAAAAAAAGGGGGTGATTAACATCGCCCAAAGACTTTAAATGTGGTATAAATCTCTTACTATAAGTGGCCAAGAATAGAAATATGGACCTTCATCTCAACTTGATTTTAATTGTTGATGGTTATACCTTGTTTATTCTTTATCTCCAAACAAAAACACTCAACTTATCCAAATATATGGATGTTAAGAGACAGAATCTAAAAAAATTCTGATATATTTAAACCATCACAAATGGCCGACTTGTGTCTCTGCCTTATATTTACTTATTCAATATATTGCCACCGTAAGAAAATGATGAACCACAAAATTTTATGTAAATATATTTTCTTAATGTAAAAAGGGCTATTGATGAAACCTCCTGATGACCATTCAAACTAATAATACAACCAATCCTAAATATACTAGGGATATGAATAGAAACCGTGATGATTCAGAAAGTTTAGGTCTTAAACATAACCCATGAAATAAAAGTAATGTATATCAGGACCTGATCACACCTAAAACCCAATGAAAGCGACCAAAATTATTTGTATATATCTCTGTCTCAGTTCTCTAATATATATTATGAAAGCCTATAAGTTCATGGACCTATAGGTGTTTTAAAAGGGCCATAAATTATAAAACAGATCTAAAAATATATATTAATTAGACCCTATGGTTACTTATGTCAACCACCATATGTAACATATGTACAATGTGATTGAACTTACATGTTATGTTTGTAAAACACAAACCCCATATATGTTGGTAAATTGTCCATGAGTCTAGGTAAATTGTCCATGACCAACAATAGGCAAACAACTAGGAAGACCACAATCATGCAAACATCCCAAAAAATCACTAAATCCCAGACCAAATGTAATAGTAAAAATATCAAAAAATTGTTAAGTATTCTCTAATCCAACCACAGTATTCCAAAATCGTCAGTAAATGTTATTAAGTACAAATTGTTTTACTGTACAGTAAAGTGTAATATATACACGACGATTGTGGTAGCCCTTCATTAAGAAATGTCCCTACACAATCAGCACATCTAAACACATTTAAATTGTCTAATATCAAAAAACAATGTCCAATTTCAAAAAAAGAGAGAACAACTTTGAAATTACATATGTTCATAAAAAAACAAAACTGGATCGCAATACTAAGTCCGCATTAATGTAATTAGGCCCCAACTTCCACGTAGATTTCAAATATAGTTCAACCGCTCCCAGTTGTAACCATATGAATCATAGGAACTGCAAACAAAAAAACTGCGACCTAAAGTCAAATAAAAGATGAAACATGTCCCACAAACAAAGAAACAGTATCTTGGATAATCCACAGAATAATTGGGTCCCAACTTTCATGTAATATTCAAATGTAGTTCACCCGCTTCCTGGTTGTAACCATACGAAACATAAAGAATGCCAACGAGAAAACTGCGACCAAAATCAAAATAAAGATGAAAACATGTCCCGCACACAAAAAACAGTACCTTGGGTAATTCAGAAAGTCCAAACTTGAACTAACTATGACCATCCGATACTCCCCAATTGTCGTTGGTTGCAGGACCCAAAAAATATTAAAGTGTGGATCAAAAAAACTTCCGTAAAACCAAGGGCTGACAGGATACAACTTCGTGGTACATCAACGATAGTTTAGTCGTAAAACCAGGTGGAAACCTCAAAGAAAATAGGCAAGACCAATATCTCCACAATCCAAGTGTCCCCGGTGCAAAAAGAAAAAGCAAATCTCTAAACAAAAGGTTCACGCACGTAGGACAACGTGCATGGCTCCAACAAACATTAGAATCCAAATGAACGAGCCAGCACGCAAGGATTGCTCTAAGCCAAAATGTATTTATTTAAACAGCATACTCAATATAATGGCAAAAAAAACATTATAAAGGCATAATAAAAGCAAACCGGTTTCGGCTCTGACAGAGCCTTTGTCAATGCTTACAATTGAAACAGTTGAAAAAGTTTAACCACCATTTTGGTAGGAGAAACAACATGCCTGATACAGTTGTAATAGGTGACTCCATAGTCAGACACACTGCTGTCCCGCTCACCAGACTGAACAAGGGAAAGGGTACAGTAAGCTGCTTGTAGGCTGCTACAATACGCCACATAACACAAGTATGCAGGTCACCCCAAAGCAAGTAGAAATATGATGCAGTCATTGTCCATGCTGGCATGAATGACCTGAGATGTACCTCCCCGGACTACATGAAAAGAGACATAGATGAGCTCTTCGATTATGTAGTCCAGGCCGCTATGACATTGACCTTGTGCAGCATCCTACCCTCACCAAGAATGATGCCACAGTACAAACACAGAATGATCAGCTTTAACAAGTGGCACAATTACTGGTGTCATTCCAAGGGGATCCAATGTCTGTCTGCTTGGGATGTCATGCTTGACAAGCCACGCTGCTGTGCCAGGGATGGCTTGCACCTGTTACCCCTGGGCATCTGGATATTGGATAAGACTCCTGCCACCTCCATAGAGCCTTTTGTAGGCAAAAGACTAACCCACCTCCCTAGAAAACATAAGTGGAAAGAAACATAAGGGTAATGCTGCCCAATGCCAGACATGTAAACCTCAACATGCATGCTCCCGAGGCCCCCCCCAGTATGGAGAACATCGATGTCCGTGCAGTGACAGAAACCTGCAGCATGGCTCCTGACAGCACACCAGCACTACCAGGTTATACCTCATATCATGCGTTATGGCCCCAAAACCTGGACCAAAACATAAAAGGAGGGGGAGTATCCATATTCAGCACAGATACCCACACGTCCAGGTAACTGACAATGCACGAAGCATCGAAGACCACCCATGTGCAACTAACTACTTTCATTACCTTATCCCCTGTACTACCTATGCATGTGGCCTTCTGTTGACATCCTTACCACCAGTATGCAAACATGTGCAGATGATACACTATGGTACTTACCATGGGTGTAGAAAACAGTGCAAGACAATCATACTCTTACTGCATCAGGCATGCTGGGATATACCCACAATTATATCAGCACACTGTACTGTTAACAACATGATACTATTACTACACGTCTATGTAGTCACCCTGTGCATCAGCAACATGTTAACCTGTACATGCACTGATGCTACAGATTGCAGGAGGTGGTACAGTTTCATCATATGCACAGAGTGTGAACTTGGTATGCCTGAGCCTGCCACTGATACCACCAATTGACATGTATGTGTATGTGTGTTGGTGAGGGACAGCAGTACAAGGTGGGGCAATGTTGATGCAGTGTGTGCGTGTATGCGGTAGCCCTAGGTGTTGCCAATTCACATGTGTCTATGGATGCACACAGTTCCACCTCATGGCTGCCATATACCGGTGTTTGTGGACAGCCACAGACTGTACCTGCCAGGTCATACAGATCAGTGTCTCTGGCCATGGACACATTACCTGTGCCTTGCAGGGGTGCTATGGACCGTATCCGGTACTAATCCAGACTGGGTACTGTCATCAGAATCAGGTGTTTGTTGACTGGACACAGATCCCTGTTGGGCATGTCCAGAGCCACGTGCACGTGGTCTCCTGGGGCGGTCTGATGATAGCACAGACCCAGCATTGCTGGGGCTGCTGCTGGCACTATGGGGGCGGCCGCAGCCCTGTTGTCGTCCATGATGACTGCCAGCTGCTGCTGTTGCTGGCATACACCCACATCGACGCCTCAACTGTCCACCATTGCCCTGGCTCATGGACATGTAGTTGTGAAACTGATCTAATATGTCCCCACAACGTCTGTCTATGACATCGGTGAAATTACGGATGGCAGCCGCAATGTCATGCATACTGTCACTCATGGCTGTGCGATATGCTGTCAGCTCCCTCAGACCCTGTCTGGTGTACTGTTCCATATGTGACTGTGCCTGCATGACAGCCCGAAACATAGCTGAGGTTGTTTGTAAGACCTCTGTGGGCACATCTGACAGGGGCAGTATGCCCACGGATGCTCCCACGAGAACCCCTGGACATCTGTCTGAGTGGTACCATCTCAGGGCCATGCCCATGGTTGCTGTGTGGGGAAGCGTGTGCCACAGATACCACAGTACCCTGGTCAATGCCCACTGTATCCTGTCCATCACCTAGGGACATTGGTGACAAAGGATGTATTGGCAGGATGACTGTGCGCATTGATGGGGTTGACAGCTGTATACTGTCAATTGGCTGACCAATGACGGACCCTGGCACACCTTCCTCTGCCATTACACAGATGTCATCATTATCAGTACCTGTGGCACCTGATTTAGGTTCCCTGCTGCATGACACCAGAGCAGCACCAGAACCTGTGGGAGGGAAACAGGAAACACAGTTTACAATGTCTACACAATGTTACCAGTGGTGCACACATGCAGACGTGCACAGGTGCACACATGCACATGTGCACAGGTGCACACATGCACACAGCTGCACACTTGCACACAGTTGCACACTACTCAGTATGCAAGATATCAACACACAGACACACCTGCATGCATACATAGAGCACTACTGATTGAGCCTAATATTACTATTACTATCAAGACTATTAAAGGTATTGTTAATACACACTCACCAGCATGGATAGGCTGCATTGCTGTTACACGGAGGGC